>NC_091928.1:44313136-44368136 GCF_041260155.1 Ptychodera flava
TAAGAACGGTATTGCACTGACCGAAATGTAGGTTTTACAACTTACAGCCAAAGGTGCTAATGGTAAAGCATTCTGGTCCCTCTGTACTCCGTTTGGTAATTGCTAGAAAAAGAAAAGAACTTACTTAGGGCCCGTACATATGGCTAATGAAATTCGTTGCGTTTGACCTTTCACTATGCGAAACTTTGCACACGGCGATCAACACTGTACCACTCTCCCCCCCATAAACACAGATGTTTCATTCATGCGCGTGCTTCAATCATCTTCAGGCCCCTTTATACAAATCAAACGTCAACATTTCAGAAAAAAAAAACCAAAAAACCCAAAAACAAACATGGTGTATTCATCGTCATCTCACAATTGTTCACTATCCGTTTATTCGACACTTCCCAAAAAACGACAAATGTTACAAATCTCTGTTGAGTTTACTGTAAATAACACTTCTTCCTACATAATAGCTATTTCCTACCAAGCATGACAAAACAAACTATATAGTGAAATAAAGTAGTAAACAAATATTACAAGTGTCCTAGCTGAAACACAATATATTAATGTACACATCTATTTCTATCAAATTAAAAAGGATATTTCTTTAATAATAGTGTGCACCGGAGTAAGAGGAAATTTTCGATCCTCAAACTTTTACAATTTGTCACTGGTATCACTTTAGAATATATAGGCACCTAAATTAAATTTGATCGCCCGGCTACTTTTATGACAACTGTAAGCTTATCATTGCTCTATGTAGTGAACAAAGAGTGTAGCGGCCATTTTGAATTTGATATCTTGGTAGATTTTAGGTAAGTAGTAGAGATTACCTGGATTCTGTTATGATACCACAAACAACCAAAAATCAAGAAAAAATATGTGAGTTCTTCCGCCACAGTGCTCTTCGGTGCATATAACCTAATTTACAAATCAGTCACGGTCATAATGTGCTAAATGCGTCCGCAATTGCAACATTGTACAACAAGCTAAATTAGCGTAATTACTCATAGTCGTATGATTCGCATAGATCGATGTCTCATTAGTACGCGTTACAAGATGTTAAACTTGACAGACTAATGCTGAGTGAATAACATTTACTGTATCCCGCCACCAACATGCTGAGTGAATCAGCCCACAACGTTGAATAGATAAACACGGCCTGTCGATTCGAAATTATTTTTGTTACATCCTTCTTGCGTTATTGAGGGTATCAATGTTGTAGTTACTTGGAGGTAAGCTTGAGTTGAGGGGTGGGTCAGGTGAACTGGGGGAGGGTCAATTTTTAGAAAACTGTCCAAGGGGGAAGGTAACATTTTAAAAACCTATCCTTGGGGTGGGTCATACATTATCCACAACCTTCAAAAGCCAAAGGATGCAGTGGTATATTCCTAAATAAACGCCTTGAACAACTCAAATCGATGAAAGACGAGACAAAAGCATATGGTGGCAAGAGTATATCAATTGTTTATAAATGCACACAGGTATTGTAATTTTTATAGCGGAGAAAAATTGTTCGTAGTTCTCTCATAGAATACAATGTATAGTGAATCAACATTTCAGTGAAATTCCAAAATTCAATTTCTGGCACACATATCCAATTGTAACCACCCTAGTCTAATCAAGTACATTAATATCAATAATAAAGCAAACATTAATACACAGATTTACCTATTTGTGTATCGGAAAAAATAGTCATAGTTTCCTGGTAGACTACCACGTATAGTGAATCAACATTTCGGTGAAATTCCAAAATCAAATTTATTGCACACACGTGCACTTGTTACCACCCTTGTCTAATCAAGTAAATTGAAACGAATTATCAAACGTCTATATATACACAGATTTGTATTTGTAGTCTACGAGGAAACTATGAATAATGTTTTCCAACGTGTGCATTCTCTGAAACCGAGTCTCCGTGTTTTGTTTTCACTAGTTATTGATTGTGTGAAATGCCACAATTGACAGCGACTTCAATTCACTCATTTTAAAGGTATACAGTCACCTGTAATCTAAATATGCCCATATATGGTCAAAGGAGCATTCCTTGGTATTCAAAATGCCCATGTGAGGGCGCTGTTTTTAAAAAGCGACCACCCGCTTAAAATCTGTGATTGGTTAGATTTTCTCTTTCCATGGTAACTGTGGCAAAATTGGAATAGGTGACAGTATACCTTTAAACATCATGATACTTTACCATATGTTGTGAGTCCGAACCTGTTTGAAAACTAGCAGTATTGCTTAAAATACTGAAATTTTATTGGTAGGATAAAATACAGCAAACAGTTTTATAGTTTCTGAATGCGGTGTCATACATAGGGCAGCAGGAATACCGATCTGTTGCATTTGATACCTGTGAGAAAAAAAAACTTTCATGCCCTATATTTACCTCTGGAGGGCGCTCTTTTGTGAAAGTGTCGTGATTGCAAAATGCTATTACATGCTCAGAAATACCATTATAATTATAGGAGAAATACCTTAGATAACTTCTAGTAACTTTCTGATATTGTTATTACTTTTGATATCATCACGTCTTTTCACGTGTTATGTCTCGTTTGATGCTCCGCCCACAATGCAACAGCTTTCACTATAAATACCTTGCCACGTCAGCGTTACGGCAGTACACCTTTGCTGCCGTCGTGGAGTCGCATCACCTATCCCTGGTCTTTGCGGGCCTGGATTTGTTGAGTTGGTATGACAGACTGGAATACGTCTATTACTCTACTGTTGTCGACACTGTCATGGTGTACAGCATGAATTATTAGTTGGGGTAAGACGCTAATTTTGTCATGAAATATTTCCACCTGTATAATTTTCCACGGTCGGTAAATTTGTGAAGACGAAGGTGACGTGTCACTTGGACTTGACATCGTGGCGTCCGTATTTTGACATTGTGGCGTCCGTATTTGTTCACACCGTCAAATTCTATTTGCAATGTATTGTTCGTATACGTTGAATTTTCAAGAAACCTTTCAAGAAACTGTATTTTCTTTTGTAAGCTTTCCGATAGTGGTAAATATTTGTTCTATGTACGAGAGATTTATTTATTTCAATTGTATTTTCAGGGTTTTTTTTGTAACGTCATGTTCACCGAATAAAGGTAGGTGTTCACCTTCACTGATGTCTGTTGCACTATTATTTACCCGGTCACATACCTATTCAAGGAATAGAAATACCCTATATTTAATTTATTGAGGTTTTATATGAGAGTCGCATCCTTACCAATCAAGCAGTCTGATGTATCTTGGCTCCCAGTCGAAAGCCATTGCACCAAATGACTTGCAAGTTGGCAGATTGGTCAAACTCCAAGACTATTTTTTCCTTTCGTTACCATGCTGACTGGTCGCATGACAAAGCGGCTATCATCGTTAAAACATTAAAATCCATCTCATTTGCATAAATATTAATCAACCATCCAATTTTTGTGTTCGTAAACATTGTAAACATTCTTCAACCCGTGCCATTTTTAAATGAGGATAGATAATGTAATATAAAATAGTCACCATTTTCTACATATACTCTTCTTTAAAGGAAATATTACATTTGAGAAAATTGTCAGGTTTTTTACTCAAATTAATTTTTATCGTTATTGCCAAAATTGAGGTTTTTATCCCAAATATACACCCCTTCAAGTAAACTGTTGCTACCATTCTAAACTTGAGATTCTTTGCTTCTTGAAATATTAGTGCGAGGGGCCTTGTCACCTTGGGTGAAAAATATTCCTTTAAAAAAAACTGTTGGCAAAGTGCAGCTCCACCTTACTTCATGATAATCGAAAGTAACCACAGCCTGCCAGGCTCGGGTTTTGTAGGTCTGTGCTGTATTTCCAGCAAGTGATTTTCATATATTTGAATCTTTGTACTTTATTACACCGGTAATTTTTATGCAAGATCAAAAGTCAAACAGAATTTTCAGCACCGGAATCCGGGATTTTGAATCTTCAGAGGGCTCTGCGATAAAGGGTTCTGAAAAGTCAACTTACCCGTAACACTATTGGAACTATTTTGGGATAATTGGAATTTCCTATTTTTCAAATTTTTCAAAAGTGTTGCCATATAGCTGAATGTTTCAATATTACAAAGTACTCATAATAACAAGTGTGTAACTTAAAAAGAAAAGCAGATATAGCTTTCATTTGCGTGTGAAAACGACCATACTTCACTATCAAATTATCCAAAATTAGTTCCAATCGTGTGCCGTTGTAAGATGTTGCAGGTCAACGATGTTGTATGATTCAATATGCTGTTGCATTTTAGTACATTGTAATGTATGCGTGGGGGAGAGGGGGTTAAATGACATGTGATGACGCATTTAGCACATCATGTACGTGACTGATTTGTTAAAGGTATATAGTCACCTGTAATCTAAATATGCCCATATGGTAAAAGGGGCGTTCCTTAGTATTCAAAATGTCCATGTGAGGGCGCTGTTTTAAAAAGCGGCCACCCGCTTAAAATCTGTGATTGGTTAGATTCTCTCTTTCCATGGTAACTGTGGCAAAATTGGAACAGGTGACAGTATACCTTTAATTAGGTTATATGCACCGCGGAGCACTGTAGCGAAGTGGGAACTCACATATTTTTTCTATTTTGTTTGGTTGTTTTTGGTACCACCGAATAATATAGTACTCTATACTACTTAAGTATTTTGCCTCTCTCGACAGGAAAAATAAAGATAGTGTGACCTTGCCCATTGGGTCAAAAGCTTTACGAACAGCTTGATATTAAAATATGAGTCGAAATTCACTTACGGGCTTAATGGGATCAGTGAGACTTGGATAGAGTTGAGTGCCGGCAATCTGCCCAAAAGGTGGGTATGACATGGCCTTCAAGCTGGATATGAACGGTTAAAGAAAAGATGAAACTTGAATGATCCTGCAATTGCAATAAACTCTAACCATAGAACGATATCATCCGACTTAAGCTTGTTTAAATACTGTCACAGTCCGTATAACAGCTGTACGGCGGTGGGGGAATGAGTTCAAATTGAACAGGTTTCGACACTTCGACCCTATAGACTTGGCAATATTCAGGTGGCCCCTTGATCCATTTCCGTACGTAGCCTTACGTTTATGGTGAACAAGATTGGAACTATTTTGGGATAATTGGATATTCATGTTTTTCAAATTTTTCAAAAGTGTTAGGTGCCCTACTGCTGAACGTTGCAATATTACAAATTACTCAATTACAAATTACTAATCAAAACAAGTGTGAAAAGTAGATGAGGTTGCATTTGCAGATTAAATCGAAATTACTTCATCATCCAATCATCCCGAATTAGTTCCAGTTGTCTTGGTGCGAGTATTATTTGATTTGGAGGAAAATGGATGAAAAGAAAAAGAGCTGCAAAAGAAATCGAAAGCAAAAAGAATCGGGCAAACCCTTTGGATGATGTTATGTCAAGCCAAAGTCGATGCTCGTCTGTTTCATTGTCTCGCTTCCTCCCTCCATGGTCTTTGCAACGGGGCGTAGTCGGACGTGTTGGAGAGTTGATGTTTTGTTGGCAGACAAGTTGAGTTGGTGCCAAAAGGAATTCCCCAACTCATAAAGCTGGTAGTGTTTTTTTGGCTGGTATTTGCATATTCACCGCGGTCCCTGTATAGGGACCGCAAAGTTTCCACTGACATTTCATGTTTATGTATGAGTTTGTATTGGCGAGTTGGGAGGCAGTCTAGACAATAGCCGAGCAATCGCGACATACCCATAGGACTACTTAATCGACTTTGACGTTTGATGTTCTTTCTTATTTGCATGTCTTATTTGCAAAACGCAGTGTCTTGTTCTACTCTCCAAATCATGTAAATATTATGTTCAGCTGGCAAACACAAACTGTACAGTCATTTCTATGACCTTCCACTGGTATTTCAACACATTTAGAACAGATTAGAAGTACACAGGTTCAACACGAAAAATGGAAAAATCATTTCTAGTCAGAGTTGTTGCCGCCTCGTTCTGTATGGGTAAAGTGAATATGACACTTTAGCGTTGTTGAATTTTTACGACGACGACAAGCACCGACATGCTTCCGTGTATTTGGCATACCGCATTGAAATAGTAAAGTGTAGTATATGAAAATGTGCTTGTTGAACCATAGATGTTTAACATACCGATATGTTCCTACCAAACTGGAATAGTATATCCCCTCTCCGAGTTGTGGCAGCTTGTGTGCAGTGCTGTTCACTAGAAAGTGCCAAATCTTTCACTAACACGCTTCAGCTTGTCTCTCTCCCTGTCAACATTTCTGGTAATACCCGAATGACGATTTGGAAAGTACCCGAGATAATTGCGGCGTCTGCTGCATTACGTCACAGCGAAGAGCCGTGTACGTACCTGGCCGGCCAATCACCTCACAATTGAGGTGACGTAAAAAAGGCTATATTTGTACGCCATCAATCTTCTTGCATACTGACTGTTACTGGTCGTAACATAGACAGTACAGAAACAGTGTCCCATTTTTCGCCAGACGTACTTTTATAGTCTGAATTACTGTAATAAGTGAAATGCTAATCCAACAGCAAGAGTACTGGCGTGTCGCGTTTTCAGATTACTCGCATGATTTTCAGTTAGTCAGAAAAAGAAAATCATTAAGTTAAGGCCAAAAAAATTTAATTGTGCTGCTCCGATAACATGGTTTTCAAAAAGAGGGTAGGTAGGTAGGCAAAAAGATTTTTTTTTCAAATCATTTTTTATTCTTAAATATGCATTTTTCAGGGGTTCAGGATGATCAAACACTGGCCAATTTTTTCCAGAAACGCATATCACAGCATATATAAGAATAAAAACATAAAAACCATCCTTGTTCAAGCAAAAATCAGATGCGAGGTAACAAACGCGTGATTTTACGGGGATTTTTCTTTCTTTTTTTACTTCCGCGTTTAGGTAGCTCTAAATAGTCTAAGGTCGGCTGATAAAAAATAGGGTAGGTCGGGTTATCGCAACAGCTGCATATTTTTTTCTTGGCCTAATGTTAAGCATGCGTTCCAGCGATAACACAACGTGGGATGGCTTGATTCATGAGCTAACTAGTGAATCCCTGCGTCTCGATTTATAATGATTTGTTGCGTTTATGTCGGTTGCGTTCATTGTATTATTTACCAGTGGTATCGGCGGATGTAATTGTATGAAGGCGTTGTAAGGCTTTGGAGAAATCGTTATTTTACGTCGTGCTTTAGACTGCGTGCACAAAAATGGTTACGGGGGCTGGAGGAATTCAGGAGGATTCGAAAAGTTTGGGGGTAGTAGTAGGGGGGACTTGAAAATTTTGCTCTGCCTGTCACAATTATCAAAGTTAATACAGCTACTGCCTACGGGCAGTGTCACTATCAGATACTGCCCTGCTACTGCAGTGTCACTGTCACTGCACTGAGACTTGAGCAGTGATAGAGATAGCTCTGACTCTGATGTACATGGTAGTTGAAGAAGAGTTTGTGTCAAATGACGCTCATGACAGTGAAACATACCTGAACACAAGATTAGGCCAGAGAGCAACACATGGAAGACCGGGAAACTTTTTGGCATATGAGAATAATATGAAAGAAAAAAGATGGGGGTCACCATGTTCAATTTTTTAAACTTTCATATTCACGTCATAAAATAATAAAAAAGTAAACTTTGAACAGCAAAGACTAAATGAAAAAATATGTGACTAAATGGAATTATTTATTTTTTAACCAAATTTGCCATTATTACACCTAAAATTTCAGAGATTAAAACATTTATTTGATGGAATATTTAATATTTTATTTTGAGTAGCATCTAATTCATATATGTCTTGAACTTTTGAAACAAATGTATGGTGGGTCACTGTGCTCAGTTTTTTGCAATATGGCAATTAGCCAGAATTCGAAATTTGCATACTGTCTCATGATCGTCATTTTGTGTGCTCTTCGGCAGGAGCAAATTGACCTGGCCAGATTTGGATTAACTGAAGTTGGCTTCGACTGATAAATCCAAAAAGTTCACTGATGCGTTTAAAAATGAATCAATTTAAGAACTTGCCTAAGAAATATGACTTTACAAAGTACTAATAATAGCTAATGTTGAACATCTGCGAGCGGATTGGCGCAATACGTGTTTATTTTGTCTGCGCGCACATCCTTTACAAATATGCGTGCTTGTGATAGTTGGGGGAGGGGGGGACTTGAAAAATTTTGACCATATAGAGGGGGGCATTTGAAAATTGTTTAGTGTATTGAGGGGGGGATCTGAAAAAAAGATTTCAATCGCGATTCCTCCAGCCCCCCCCCCCCATCGTTATTGGTGAACGCAGCCTTAATCGATACCACGCCCACGTTCGTGTACAGTGCGTGTGTCGTCATAACAGCTATAGTGTGTCGGTGATTTTGTGTACTATTTTATTGGCGGATACACAGTTGGATGAATGCATTTTTGTTGTCCATGTGCATTTAATCTATGGCAGGTGTTGTCATGCAAATTAATTGCAAAATTTACGGTCTGTTCTGCAGAAAAATATGTAAACAATCGCATTGGAGAGAGCAAGCGTGTAAACCGGAAGTACAGGACATAGACTATGGCGGTAAAAAACCTCCGTTGAATGACTGACGCTACTTTCATCTTTGCGTGTTAGCTCTCAAGTATGCCGAAATGCATGTATTTAATTAAATATCAATTAACACTAGAGATACAGTATTCAGAACCTCTGTTCTTCGCTACGAAAAAGTTGTGTTTAGGGACACTGAATTTAGGGATCAAGCACAATTAATGGCAGGGGGGCGAAAGAGAAAATGGGGGGGGGGGCAAACGAAAAAAATGAGTGTTCTTGGGGTGGGCCATGAAAATTCCAGGGAAGGTAAGGAGTGGGCCACCAAAATTTTTTACACCATGACAGACAGAGAATATTTTTCAGCATTTTCGTTCCTTGTTGAAGCTGAAGTTCCTTGTTAAACTTCTTGTAGCATGACGAAATATAAAGTCTTAAACCTCACAATGCAGTTGTTATGTGTAAAATGAGCAATACTATTATTGAAAATAGACTTGAGCTTGTTTGACTAACTTGGAGATGTGCAGTGAACACTGTCATCATTAAAAATAATTCATGTCTAAATCAATGCTTCAACTATAACAACTATAACAGCACTGAATGAACTTGTAGATTATTTATAAGGTATGTGGTAATTTCATCATTATTTGAGATTAAAATAGCACAACACAATACTGTAAAGTAGCTGTAGGTGTTACAAGTAGTAAAGCTTAGACATATGTTGTTTTGTTTGTTTATTATTTATATATTTATTTGTTTATTATTTATTTCAAGAATGCAAGAATGTTATTTTTACTAAAGCATATATTAAAAGTTATAAGGATTATATATATGTGTACAACTTTGTACCTATGTAATCTTTCTTTTTTGGGGAGGGGGCCACACAAATTTTATTGCCGGTGATGGGGGCCACTAAAATTTTTGCTTGTGTAAGGGGGGGGGGGGCTGTAAAAAATATATGCACCACATATTTTCTCTTCCAGCCCCCCCTCCCTGCCGTTAATTGTGCTCGTTTCCTTAAGGCCTGTAAGCATGTTTTTCGAGATTGTGCGACAGTCGGATGGTGATTTGATTTGCTTATCAATAGGTATGCAAACCTATGGGTCTATGGGATACTCAACGTAATTTATTCCAGACTAGCTCGGGATACCGCAGCTTCCCATCCTGTTTCTCCACTACGTGTAATATGTTTCTCACTGCCTTTGATTGTAACAATACTACTATGGATAAAAATCGAACCTTTTGCGGGTTTTCAATGTAGGGAAGCAGTAAAATCTATAGCACCTTTTTTATCATTCTAGGGGAGCCGTCATTATTTACGGACTGGGAGGGTCGGTGGACTGTAAGGGGGTCACTCAAAAATTTGAAAACTTCAAGGGGGTTGCTCAAAATGTGGAGAGAAAGAATGGGCTTACCCAATTTTTGGTGCGAAATAAATTGGAAAACCTCTCAGATTGTACACATCAAATTTCTCAACATTTCGATGCGAGAGAGGGGGCACCCCCTCTCGTGCTCTCCTCTTTGGGGTGTTCTTTACTAGTAAAAAAAATCAAAAGACTGCACCATTACGTACACATCAATTTCAAAATGTTTTCACGGGATCCAGGACAAAACTGAACTGTTGTGAATTCGTCATGTATCATTTAAATTAACATCAGTTCAATAACCATTATGACATATAACCATGCCGTATTCAGGCTTTTCATTAGAAGCTGGCAGTTGGAAAAAATGACACAAGTAGGTAACAGATTTTCCATTCTTGCATATTCTTGGGTCTTCAATCTCTTGCAAACTGAGAACTGTCTTTTACAAAAAGTACTGTCATTATTTGGTTTTTGAATATTGTGACTCAATCACTGATCATGCAAAATTATATAACAATATCAGTGTTTCATGTCATTTCCAAACAATTTTACCGAGTGCAAAATTAAGTGAAAGACGTCTCAGATTGCACGATTACACATCTCAAATTTATCAAAAGTTTTGATGCCCCCTCTCGTGCTCTCCCCCTGGGCCGGGGTGTTCTAACAGTTCTACTTAGTAAAAACGCAAATGAAAAGCACTTCTCACATTGCGCCAGCTGCAGACTGCACCGGTACATACATCAACATCTCAAAATTTTCCTCGTAGGCAAGGGGACACCCCTCAGACACTTCCCCCTAAGCAAGTCGAGTGTTCTCCTTATCTATTTTCAAATTCTGCCCAGTCAGATATCCTGGTGAAAACCCTGTCACGATGCCCATCCAAATTAAACAATACTATATGGTTGGATACTGGTTATTGCATGAGCTTTTATATCTGTATTTTATTGTCACTTTGAATTTCATTTTCTCGGTTTCACCTTTTTCAACCATCAAAACCGATGATAATCTATCAGGGTACATCAGGATTTGAAAGGTCTTTAATATTGCGGTATTTTTATAAATTTTACGAGTTCGTGTATTAGTGTTCAACTTTGTTAAGGGGGTTAAAATTTCTGAGTTAGGAGGGGGTTACTAAAATGCGTCTCGGTTGGCAGGGGGGGGTTACTCGAAATTTCGGAGTTTCCGACGAAATTCCTCCGATCTCCGGCCGTAAATAAGTACTGCTCCCTAGATCTGTTCCATCGTTAATGTCCGGACACGACGGTGAGTCAAAAATACCCTCTGACGTCACTTTTGTCGATCCGATGGGGACTAGACGTATCTGTTTAATCGTCACATGACGTATTCTGGCGAATCGAGACACGGAATGATCATGTGGTGTGTTATAATTAAGTTATTTAAATCATTAGACTGTCTCCCGCTACTTTGAGGTTAGGAGGAAACGTCGCGATATAAATGTCTTAAAGGAACCACTATTTTGTTTTTCATCGATCGATCGATGCCCATGGCATGGCGGACGGTGCAGTCACATTTCGCTGAAATTTTGTAATATCACCGACTTCGACCAAGTGTAGGACTATGGCTTTTAAATTTGGTTTTATGGAGTTTTGATTCTTTGTTCAATCAAACAAGAAGCTCGTCTTTTTCTCCTCCACATTATGTTGTAAATTATAAAGTAATATAAATTACCCATAGCTGGTGACAGTACAATGACATTAAGCCAAAAAATTGCTTCTTGTCCCTGACATTCAGCAAAAGTGTTGCGGCGGCGCGGTTTTCCTTTTTTCTGTATTTTTCTTTCTTTTTTATTCCCAACAATACTGGTTTGGCATTTTTGATGCAACAGTATATATTATGAGGTTATTACAAAAATACCGCAAAGGATGCACGAGGACATTGGCGCAGCGTATCGCCCGACGCGAAGCGGAGGGCGATGCGAGGCGCCAATGTCCGAGTGCATCCTTTGCGGTATTTTCGTAATAACCTTATTATTATACATCTTACATTCCTGATCGGGGCATCAAAATGTCGGAGTAGTGACCGTTTTCGTGCAATGTCAACAATTTTTCTTCCGATTTTATCGCGCCAGTGTGGAACACTACCTCGGACGCGCTTCTGCAAGTTTTGGAGTGTGTGCACTACACACATACGTACGTACAGAGCGCGCGCGTGAGACTTGTTCTGGCACTCGTCCAAGGGGTCCCTTGAAACCGTTCTACAGTGAACGCGCAGATACAGCCGCAGGGAATGGGGCGCCTTGAAACCGTGCCGTACGGAACGGGCGCGAGTTCCGTACGGCTTTTTTAGCGCACGCTAAATTCTATTGTTCTCGATGGTAGATGTATAATAATTATCAGTACAGTTATCCTTGATATGCCAGTTTGCATGTCCGAAAATGCTAAGACGAAAACGGATGTATTATGCAGCCAGTAATAAAAGACATTATTATACATCTACCATCGAGAACAATAGAATTTAGCGTGCGCTAAAAAGCCGTACGGAACTCGCGCCCGTTCCGTACGGCACGGTTTCAAGGCGCCCCATTCCCTGCGGCTGTATCTGCACGTTCACTGTAGAACGGTTTCAAGGGATCCCTTGGACGAGTGCCAGAACAAGTCTCGCGCGCTCTGTACGTACGTATGTGTGTAGTGCACACACTCCAAAACGTAGTCTGGCTGTTCGCTGATCACTGTGTCTCACGTGACTAGCTAGACGCAGCACGAAGTAAGACGCAGATACCGGCAAACCGCCATTTTGAAATGAGACAGTTTTTGGTCTCCCGGAAGTTGTTGATTGCGCATGCCCGCACATAGTGCATCATTTTTTATCGCGTGCTTTTTAGTCTAGTCTGGTACCTGCCAATATTTCAAAACTTGTAAGAATGTTAATTAAATCCTCAATTAAATTCTAGCCACGTTCGCTGTGATAATTTTAGCTTTACTTCAAAGTAAAATTGAACAGCCAATGACAGCGCCCCATGATTCAACCAATCAGATTTCGTAATTCGATACATGGCGGTTTCCCGTTACCTGCCTCTTTGTGCTTGTCACTGAGGCGGGGACCAGCCAATCTGGCTGAGACCCTGCGATTCGCGTTCTCCCCTGTTGGAACACGCGCGCCCTTCAGAGATGCGACGCGAATCCCAGGGTCTGGACGTTCTTGCAAGCGACCGGTCGGATTTCTGCCTGATCCGGGTACTTTATAGAACTTCACACATCCGTTAATCAAAACAAAATGACAAGTAGCACAGCCAAATAATTTGAAAAATGAAAAATAAAAACATACCACGTATATAGGTCTACCGGCTACTAGTATATATTCTCTCCACCAAGTTAGATAGGTTTTTCTTTTGACGTCACTACCCACTCTAAAACCAGAGTTCTTATCGCGCGTATGCTAATAAGTATCTCTGGCACAGGCAGATTAATATTCATGTGACCCCAAGGTCATTGGAACGTCAATGAACTACTTTTTTACCTGTCGCGCACTGTATAGCTATGGTATTGCCACAGTAACGCGCGGCAGTTCGAATTCGTTCCAGCACGCGCACAGTTATCTACAAATTCAAATAAAAACGCCATTTTCTCTTTTCAGTGTTTATTTATTGTTCTTTCTTGAGTATTCATATATACGGCCTTGGTAAATAACTTCGAGTGCAGGAGGGGTCACAATTCAAGAAAATACATCATCAGCAGACGATACAGGGGATTCGCCAAAAGGTCAGAACAGGTCAAAGCCTTGTTTCTTCCCGAATAATTACACTATTTAAAAGTAGTTCCAATGGTAATTATATTTTTCCAGTTCGTGTTTTGCTATAAACTTATAGTAATTAGTTTTCAAACCGATGAACATTTTTGCACGGAGGATGGACTTTGTATTTTCAGCAAGTTTGTCACAATGTCGGTTTTCTAGCTGACTTCCGGTTTGAGGATCAGTATGTGGTGATTTACCACGTAAACAGGACACCTGTGGCAGAGTCACTTATAGTCTGGTTCCCTGCCCCCTTTCTACGAACCTTTTCGTGAGTGTAGCGCAGGCAACGGTAGAAAGGGGCAGGGAACCAGACTAAGTCACTTATCGCCGAATCGAACACATCGGGAATTGTGGGTAATACGCGATAAGATGACTCTGCCTGGAGATTGGTCACTACCCTTATGAATATTCATATATTTGCAAGAACTGACAGTCGCTGGGTCTGGCAGCGCGTGCTCACAGCTGCATAGCGTTGCCTTCGAATGCAGGCCCATCGTGGGCGCGCACAAAACAAGGCACAGCGACTGTGGAGAGTCTATCCAAAACGTGCAGAAGCGCGTCCGAGGTAACGTTCCACACTGGCGCGATAAAATCGAAAGAAAAATTGCACGAAAACGGTCACTACTCCGACATTTTGATGCCCCGATCAGGAATGTAAGATGTATAATAATAAGGTTATTACGAAAATACCGCAAAGGATGCACTCGGACATTGGCGCCTCGCATCGCCCTCCGCTTCGCGTCGGGCGATACGCTGCGCCAATGTCCTCGTGCATCCTTTGCGGTATTTTCGTAATAACCTCATAGTATGTAACCCGAGAAAAGCCATGACGCGCAGATTCTGAAATGACGCGCGCGGTGACCAGTAACGATCTTTTTATTTGACCATATGGTGATATCTATTCCGGGTTTTTCGGTAGTGTGCGCCTCGAAAGTGAAGGACTTGAAACATTTGCTCAAACATTTCTAAGTGGAACTTTCAACCGTTCTCTTATCAAAACAAGAATAAAATCAGGGGTCACCGTGCACAGTTTAGTACAAAAGAAACAAAATTACCGACTATTTGCCGATATTTGAAATTCAAAATGGCTGCCATCCCTGTGTTAACACTATCGGGAAATTTATGAATTTCGGTTTTCGAAAAAACTGAGACGAGGATTTTTTTCTTGTTCCAAGAGCTTTAAAATAAAAACCCACAAGTGGTAGATCAGAAGAGAATTGTAATGAGAGTCCAATATCTGTCCCTGAGGCACATTTTTCCTTAATCTGTGTCACATCACCTCTGAGTTGAAATTTTCAAGTGTAGAAATGTGACGTAGTTGAATATCCAAATACTTTGATTTGTTAACCCCAGATTAGAATATTTATGGGTTTCAACTTTTAGCTTGTCATGTAGTCGTAAGTTGCGTGATAAAAAGTGTTAATTTATGCAAATGTATGTAAATCATCTGATTTGCTGGCTTTTTTCCTCCAAATTTCAAAATTTCCAAAGAATTTAACTCTTCTCTGGCTGGGTCAAATTTACTGAAATTTTCACGATATATTCTTTAAATGCTCTATAAAAACAACTATTTCGTTTGGCAATTAAGTCCTTACGTATTGAAAAAAGGGCATTTTAATTTTGCTAATCATGATTTTAATCACTTTTTTGAGTGAGTCTTTCAACCCTCGCCATTTTAGAATGGGGATAGATAATGCAAAATAAAATAGTCGTCTTTTCTACATATACTCTTCAATAACGACTTCAATAATATTGTATCATAATATTTTCCATGTACATAGCAACGGTCGTCAACTTTGGTCAAATCAATCAAGATATATAACCCTTATTAGGAAAGTTCATTAAATATACAAATGAACCCTTCACTAAATCACTCTTATTGAATTACACTACTCAGTGCTTCAGCCGACAATTAGATATTCATCGGATCAATATCTGTAGCAGGTTTCACCAAATTTGATGCCATAACTTCAAGTTATATCACTAAATACAAATTTACTTAACTTCACACTACTTAATGATTCACGACAGAATCACATATCTGTAGCTATGTTAAGCTAGTATTATGAAGATCAGTTTTGGCTATATGAGCTCGTTACATATGCATTTTGTAGGCTGACTATAAACGGAATAATCCGTGTCAAACACCTGACTGAGAAATGTGTCATTTAAGTCAACATCTGTGACATTGTTTTTGAGAGTATTTTGATTCTCAGATGTTTTCTTTAACATGGCTCGAGTAATAGCACATGAAGGGAAAACGACGGGAATTTCTTCCTCTATTGGCTCTGGATTCTGATCTAAACTAGGATTATCAGTCACAAGTGGATTAGTAATGACCTTGTCCCCGGCAAGGTCGTTTCCAAGAAGAAGGTGAATCCCTTCAAAAGGCAAAAAAGGCCTAATACCTAAAGTCACAGGTCCAGAAACAAAGTCCGAAGACAAATAGACATTATGGAGAGGAACAGGAATGTAGTCATTGCAATCTACCCCCTTAATAAGAACTTTAGAACCTGAAAATGACTTTTCAGAAAACGGCAGGGTATCTGCCAACAAAAGAGACTGGGAAGCCCCGGTATCTCTTAAAATTTTGACAGGGGTAGCGGAAGAAAAATCACTAGAAAGTGATATAAAACCATCGTGAATAAATGGTTCAAAAATACCCATAATGCTATCTTGAGAAGAATTGACCTTGACCTCATTAATTGGGGATAAGAGGGGTTTAACCTCAGAAAATGTGTTACACACATTATTAGACTCTAATTGAGTTGATGAAGAAATAAAGCCGGTGGGCTTAGATCCACTTTGACCACTTTGACCTCCACGTTTTCTGTTCAATTTGAAACAATCTGACATTAAATGGTTGTCTTTCTTACAATAATTACAAAGTGTACCGAACTGTTTGTCAGAAGGAGATTGAGACAATATTGAACTGAATTTCCTTCTTGCGCATAGATCTCTTGACTTCTACTTTAAAGAAATCGGCCAGTGCGAGAGGTCCCGGGTTCGACTCCCGGACGGGCCCCCAATTTTGTTACGTGCAGAGAAAACGAACAAAAGGGTGACTCAGCAGTTAACGTTTAAACAAAATTTATTACGAAAATAAAACTAATTGCTATGTCAGGGATAGAGTACAAGCTTTAAAAGTGTACAGAATACTTATCTCAGGTGGGACGGCAAAGCTCCAGTCTCAGAGTTGTAACAGTCAATCGGATGAATGAACAGTCCTTTGGCTTGCAGGCTTGAAGTTGCACAAAGTCCACTGTGTAAATCCAGCGTTGGCAGTGAAGGTCTTGAAAAGTCTTGAGAATGACTACTGCTGGAGTTTCGACACACTTGTAGTAACACACAAGAGACACGATCCCAAAAGTTTGACTGGAAGCTGTGCACGTCCCTTTTATACACATGTGCTTACATAAGGGCATATAAGAACAATCTAGAACTTTTATTGACATGCTAATTACTGTTCTAAAATTATCTCTCTTACACAGCTAACCGAATTTCCAGAACATTCCAAACATGATTGATTGAATTCAAGGTTGTGAGGTCATTAAGGGCAGTGACCTTGAGAATGTTCCAGACTAATTGAACTCAGGTCATGATGAGTGTGGGGGAAATGACCTACATAACAGCATAGAGTTGTGACCTGCAAATTTGCTGTTTCTAGTCATAATACGCCCTCGAAAAAGACACAATATCGCCTGTCATTCAGATTTGGTGACGTGTATGACATGACGTGTTGACATAAACATCCGTATTTGTAAGGATGACCAAAGTGCATAGTGTTGTCACCTGCCTAAGCATCCAATAGAATAGCCGATAACATACTTAAGGTTCGGTCTCCATGGATACTACTGCAATTTTATGTTCATGTTTTGATAGCAATAAATATATGAATAATTATGGAAAATTCCAGCTTTAGCATTGTGCAGATACGCATGCTGCAGTGACGATCTCCGTCGCAATGATCACCCCGTATTTCACAGATTAAAACCCCAAATTCACACCAAATCGTGTCCAAGGGCAATTACGTCAAATTCCGTGTTTGTTCAGTATATCATCTACAGTTTCTGGTTTGAATCCCTGAACCATGGAGAAATTCCTAATATTTAGCTCATAAATATACCCTATATAAGTATAATCTGCATTGTTATTGTTTAAATTTTGTATTCAGGTCAGGACTAGAATACATTAATCAACAATAACAATGGTCATTTCACATACACAGGCTGTGTTGGCAAGCAGGACACCGGGCATTGGTCATGATGATCGGATTATAGTAAAATTCTGTAGTTGATACATTGAAACAGAGTAGTGAAAACTTAGTCAAAAGTTACAGCTAATGTCCCTTTAAGCTCATCTACTGTTCTTTATTTTGAAATTCAGTTATTTTTATGCGTGAATTGTAATGTCGCAATTTTGGCCATAGGGCGCCGAACATTTTTGATTAATTTGAACAATTATAAGATCCAATTCTCCCAAATTAGTACCAATCGTGTTTAATGTCATAAAATTCCTATAGTCCTTTGCTTTTTTCCTCACGCAAGGGAAAAGTTTCATTCTTCGTTTACAAAGACTCGTATCATATAACAACCAATGCGAAGCAGGTAATTCCACGTTACATGGTAGACACAGTAAAAAATAACTGTCAATCTACGATACTTTAAAGGGGATAGCAGTGAGGTTGGAAGACTAGTAGCAGGCAAGGATATCACAAAAATGACACCTACACCTACGAAATAAAGACAAGACAAAACGAGGCAAACTTTAGAACTACAGAAAATTATCTAATTTCCCAATATGGAAACATGGTGAGTAATGCAAAAGAAAAACCTAACTTAGAAACTCCTCGAAGAAATTTCGAAGGCAAATATTCTATGGATCTGCTACGGTATAAAACCAGAACGGACATTTGATACACAGTCTGTCTTTCTCGTCTCTATGGTTGATTTCAACAAGCTTCTGATACGCGTCCTCGACAAATTCTTGCTTTCTGTCGGGTGGTATGTGTTGGATTTGTCCAAACAGGACCTCGATCAGGTCTGCAAAAAAAGTGCGTCAGGCCAAGATTAACTTTACTCGAAAGAATATTTGTACGGGGCGAGGTGCCCAAGAAGTATCACTCTGAAGCAAAACGAGCTACCAAAATGGCGTCTTTAGAAGAAATTCTTGTCAGCTTACATCCTTCCTGAAAGATATTTTCCCTCATGTGCAGCATGCAGGCCGTTTTGTTCCTAGCCGGCCTGGTCCCATAGAGAACTTTACAATAAGGCAGCATGAAATATGCGAAATTCACAATTTTAGTAATTCTCACAAATTGTGGATTGACATTAAAATAAAATTTTCTTACTCTTGAATTCCTCTTCATTTTGGTTTCCAGACAAATAACCGTCCCTCTCTACTATATTAGCCTTGGAAAACCCGCACTCAATAACGAGCTGTTCTAGTTGATTCCTGGTTCCTCGAAACAACAATGCGGCCTCAATTTCGTAAGTATAATCCTGATCATAAAGAGACGAATATGCCGAATGAAAATTTCCAATTCAATTATTGAATAATAACATTTATTTAAGATTCTGTTTCCGTTCGTGTTTTTGAAGAAATAAGATCTCTCTCTCTCTCTCTCTCTCTCTCTCTCTCTCTCCGTCTCTCTCTCTCTCTCCCTCTCTCTCTCTCTCTCTCTCTCTCTCTCTCTCTCTCTCTTCTCTCTCTCTCTCTCTCTTGTGGAAAAAATTACATCATATGGTAGAATCATTCTGCAGGCCACATTTCACTGCGCTTGGTCTCAAAACACGGCGGATTTCTTCAAGATGATGCGAGCAACATACTCATCGGCGTGATTTTCGACGAGATGGTTAAATTTGTGATCCAACTAGGTATATGGGAGTGTAGTTCTGAATGTTTTGGGCGAGCGCACGGCCAGTTTACAAATCGGGTGGTGTGTTTTTTGAGTGACTGTGTTGCACACCTTGTGAGTATTTAGGTTGCTGTGGCGGGCATATCGACTACGGGATCAATAGATCGATCCGAAAATCGATCCACTTAGCAGACTACCCAACTAAGGAGCGCCTGTGTCTTGACGTCATATGAATAATTCATAGCAGGCAAAGTCTTGCAAGTGAGGATAGTCATTGCGTCTTGGGCACTCGCGGTAATCCCTGCAGCATTCCCAGCTCGCGCCTTTCGCGCTACACTTGCGAATCCCTGTGTACATCAATAATAGACACAAAAGGTACGAGGGACTGTCCAGAGTCTAGCTCTCACTCAATTAGTATTGTACAACCGTGATCTGATTTATGCACACACCTTGCGTGTGCAACGTAGATAAAAAACACTGTAAGACCTGATGGAGAAACCGTTCTCTTCTTTACGTGAATATTACAATTACCTCAGTCAATGGTTTCCACTTTGGATGGTCTGACAAGTACTGCTTCATTATTTCAAAAGTTCCAGGCGCATTACCATGATGGAATCTCATCAGAAGGTGTCCACCTGGTTTCAGGCACCAGCAGACATTTTTGAAGAAAGCTTTCTTGTCGTCTATGAAATGGAACACTGCAATTGACAGGGCTTTGGTGAAGGCACTCTTCCATTCCGGTTTCAGAGTCGAAGCATCGGTTGCGTCAGCTACTTCATAACACAGAGTAATATCAGACAGAGTGGCAACAGCTATTGTTTAAGGCGTGAAGCGGTTACGTAAGCAATCCATGTTTGCCTCGCCTCACGAAGCTCTTGGCTCTCTTTTCCGAAGAGTGCCGACCATGCACCCTTCGGTAATTTTCGGATTTTCACCAATTGTTAAGCGAAAGTATGTTCGACAAAGCTTGTGTTGTTGTTGTCGTGTGGTGCTGATCGGAATTGATGTGCTGGCGAAAACGGGAGTGTTTTGAGCTTCAGGAAAGTGGGTTTTACCGTTTTAAAAATTCCTCTAATATTTTTATGAATATATAATGAGTGTGTTTGAACCAAATTTGAAAGTCTTTTATCGATACTGTCTGGTTTTACTCAATGGTTTACGGTCAGTCATACCGTCTTTTACACGTGCGCCAAGAAATGACATGTTTATGAAACTGCTGGCGTGTTATGTTTTGATTGGCGTGAGGCAGTGTTTCTGGCCTGAGAGCTCACAAAGTAACTATGGTTGCTACGCGACTGGCAGTACGATGCCATCTCGTCGTATGTTTCGCATAATCTCGTGTAATTATCAACCACAAACCAAGCCTCCAAAAAGTTTAACACCTTTGAAGCTCATTTTAATATGAAAAGCCAATAGTCTACCGAGACGACCATGGAACAAAAGGCATGCAAGTGTTGCCACTCTGTTTATGTTACTCTGTGTTCATAAGTAGTTTTTGCCCTCTCTCAAAGTTTACCTGCCTTGCAACGTTGATGATTCTTCACATTTGTCATAGCCTGAGATAGAAAATTGATTGGCCTTTCATACAACTGACTGCACAATGTGCCTGTAAGCTAAGGTTGAATATGTTGGTATATGCATGGAGGTAGCTACCTCCATGGTATATGTTGATAAATGTATAAGCAGATGTATGAACGGATGATGGGTTTATGTGCAATCATGTGTGTTATTAACATGGATATGAATGAACATGAGTGTTAAGCAGACAATCAAATGCCCGCACAGAGGGGACACTCTACTTACTGTACGGCAGTTACATTTAGACCAAGAACTGCAAGAAAACGTATGTATGTATGTATGTATGTATGTATGTATGTATGTATGTATGTATGTATGTATGTATGTATGTATGTATGTATGTATGTATGTATGTATGTATGTATGTATGTGTGTGTGTGTGTGGTGTGTGTGTGTGTGTGTGTGCATGCATGCATGCTGGCTGCATGCATGCATGCATGCATGCATGCATGTATGTATGTATGTATGTATGTATGTATGTATGTATGTATGTATGTATGTATGTATGTATGTATGTATGTATGTATGTATGTATGTATGTATGTATGTATGTATGTATGTATGTATGTATGTATGTACGTTTGTATGTATGTATGTATGTATGAGTGTGTTTATGTATGTATGTATGCATGCATGCATGCCTGCATGTATGCATGCATTCATGCACGCACGCACGTACGTACGACACACACACACACACACACACACACATATATATATATATATATATATATATATATATATATATATATATATATATATATATATATATATATATATGTCTGTATGTCTGTATTAAAGCTTATGTATTTGTATCCAACTGAATTACTCTTTTCAAGTTTTATTGTAATGCAATCCCCTCGATAACGATGCTTGTCTTATCCAAAAGGCAAACTGGCTTGGTTACGTGATTGATTTATCACACCGTGTTTGGTTTTATTAGCCAAGGACGACAAGGTCACATAATTTTTTGCCTCCTGAGCCTACAGAAAGTTCAAACACCATTGATCGCAAGGAGAAGAGAAACAACTATAAAGCTCGGTTGCTAAACCATTATCCATATTAGGCCTATACCTGTAATCGCTTTAATATTTCCCCTGTCCGCAAGAAGCTTAGTATAAGCCCCAGTTCCACAGCCTATGTCCAGGACCACGTCATCAGGACCCCAGTCCAAACCCGTCGACAGCCACTGCCAACAAGTGTCCAACTGACCCTTGCGTAGTTCCGCATATTTGATTCCAATACCTTGGGAGAAGTTCATGTTGCTTGGATTCGGTGATATGATGTGATGTGATGATGCAGCAGAGATTGTGTCAGGTCTTCACAAATAATCATACGACACTCAATATTATTCAACAAGAAAGACGTCACGTGAACAGACGAATACAACATTTCGATCCGACAAGATCGAGCAACGGTTACCCGGACCCTTGTTGACCTCAAATGAACATGTGACTTCCGGGTTGAGTTGGGTTCATGCTTGCTTATCACATGACTTCGTTCAAACACTGTCGATATTAATTACGAAAAACGTAATTCCATTATGTAGACGGGGAGGGACAAGAAGTCATTTCATTTAGCGTGCATCAAAATCGCATTACTTCCCTACATCGTTCTTGTCCAAATGTCGAACAACGAAGAATAAGCGGAGACAAGCAGTTGTTGATGTCAGACGGGTTCAACTTAGCCCTGCAGCGTACAGGCCTGCGTGTTCCCGGCGTTATACGGCCTCTACCACAGCCGTATAACGCCGGGAACACACAGACCTGTACGCAGGGCTAGGCTCAACTCAAAAGTCTTATCAGGAGAGGCACGAGTTACTAGTACATGAAGCAGAAAGGAAAGCAGAACGAAAAAGGAGAATCAAGAAGAAGAGGAAAGACTAATGACTTATATTGTATGCAAGTATTTGTATGTGGTTTTCAGCTGTCTGATGACAACAAGTGTGACTTTACTGCAAACGAGCAACACTATCTTCGCATTCATCGAGAACAGAAAGACCACAAAGCAGGGAGACGAAAAAGATGAAGAGCTATTGAAAAGACGAAAAGTTACAGTGAGAAATGACAAGTTGATTTTTTTCGCCAATAGAAAGTTGTAGTGTGTCAAACATTTTTCTTCGTAAGGGGGTCTCAACTGAACAGGCGACTTGACAGGTGACGTGTATGCTTATGTTGACAGCAACACAATTCTTGTATCGGAGCCAGCGTTGACAGTGTATAGTATTTGTGCGTGTGTGTTTTTTGCGTACAAGCTTGTGTGTCCTGTTGATTTGTATCTTGAGCGGAAACTGGAAGAATGTTTAGAGCTGTCTGCTAACAGTCCGTTCATCAATGTCATTTGTATGTCCTGCATGATACGTCCATGCATGCAAAGGGACTATGATGCGTGTACATTTAAATACGTGAGCTTGTGTGCCTGTTGCAGGAGACGCATACATATTTATAATCATGGCTACGTCCATGCATACGTGTATATCCAGGCGTGTTGTAATTAAGCTTACATGTATATGTGCATGCTCGACCCTGTAAAACGTGTTTAAATGTGTAAACTAATTATTATAGAAATAACGGGCGACGCGCTGACCATTAACGTTTATTTATGGGCAAGGGCGAGAGGAAAGCAAAAATTAACAGGCGAGGCTTGCCGAGCCGTTAATTTTGGCTTTCTTCGAGCCCGCGCCCATAAATAAACGTTAATGGTCAGGCGGAGTCTGTTATTTCCATTATATTATCAACGAACCCAAGAAAACTCAGAAAAAAGTATCTCAACTTGGCCAAAAAGTACTCCATTTTATTTTGTGATTGATTATGATTTACGTTTAAGGTGTAAAGTTACGATACTTCTGGCTGTTAATCTTCATATTCACGGGCATATAATCAAATAATTACTGTGTATTTGTGGTCAGTCATGTGGTTCAGCTCGACCAATGAAAATGCGACGGGCAGGGCATAGTAATATAATTTACAGATAAAGTACCTTCCTAATAAAAGACCAACACATACCTCTCTGATGCGAATGTATGGGTATTGATTACAGAGTTATATCATTGATCATATTTGTATAGTTCAATACATCGACCACTCTTTTCAGAAACATCGACAAAAAGTGATCCTGGTCAAAATTAACATCACCACTTTGTCATGAAGGGAGCCTCCAGTAATTACAGTTGGGTGGGCCGGGGAATTCTGTGCGCACCTGTACTGTAATATGTGACTCTCACTCTGACCTCCTGTCTAAAATGTGACCGGTACCCTCCTCATTCTCCGACATTCTAAAAATTGACCCTCCCCCCTCCCCAACCACTGCAGTATTCTCCCCAGGAATATGAACCAGTTTCATCTAATTTACATAAAAATTGGTTTGGTTGTTATGTAGGTTACGGACAGAAATTACGGGGGGAGGCTGCAATTTAGCACGCCATCATTTTTGAAGGATCATACATTTGCGGGAGGGTCACTATATTATGCGCAACTAAAAGAAGGCAAGATTTTACTGATGTAGTGCTTCACCCAAAATATCAAATCCTAATAATATTTAGAGTCGATCAGGAAAACTATTGACAATTTCCCCCCGCAAAATAAGCTATACCTGTACATTTATATATATTTGTGGGAAGTGGAAAGTAAAACAAGCATGTGTGTACAATAAACTGGATTTTGCAATTTCACCGAAATGTTAAATCACTATACATGGTAGTCTGTCAGAGAACTATGAACAATTATTTTCCATCATAAAACGTAAAACTAGCAATATCTGTGCATTTATAGACGTTTATAATTGACATAGACTTTGCCACCTGTCCCGTATGTTTTTGTCTCTTGCCTTTCATCAGTTTTGATTGTTCAAGGTGTTTTATGTAGGATACCCTTGCATCTTCTTTGCTTGTGACACTTGTCGAAAACGGGGATGTATTTTAAAGAATCATTGTATTTCGTCGAAGATTTCCTATTGAGGAAATATCATATGGACAATCGAAGGTTTGACCGTAATGTCAGCTTCTGTCAAATGTGACCCTCCCCAGAAAAGATTTATAAAAAGTGACCCTCTACCAATTCCCCCAACCCACCCCCACCTATATTACTGAAGGCTCCCTAATTGCTCCCATTATTTACTGGAGTGTCACTTGAAATGGTCACATGACACAAATGCCCATGGTGTCTTTGTGTGGTACGCCAAAAATAGTGCCACTCTACAGTGAATCAAATCGTGGCGTTATTCCATTAGGTGAAGCTTAGGATACTCCTGTTTTTTAGCATCACATTTAGCCTGTCCCTCTGGCATCCGCCCCCTTTGCGGTAACAATGAAAGAGCCGAAGTCTGCAAGTCTGGTAAAACTTCAAAGGAACAACAGAACGAAGCAACTGTGTGGAAAATATTCTAAATACGAGAATGTAGTATTGGTCTAATCAGCAAACTTAATCTCATCTACTTGTCTTTTTTTTGCAATTCAGTTGTTTTTATAGGTGATTTATAATATCGCAATTTTGGCCATAGGGCGCCGAACACTTTTTATAAACTTCATAATTAAAAGATGCATTTCTCCTAAATTATTTCCAACCGTGTTTAAATGTTATAAAATTACTATACTCCTTTGCCTTTTCTTACGCAAGGGAAAAGACTTTTTTCTTCGTTTACAAAGACTCGTGTCATATACCAACCATACAATACGAAACAGGTAATTCCACGTAAAATTGTAGTCACATTCAAAAATAACAGTGTTAATGTACGACACTCTGCAGGGGATAGCATGAGGTTTGAAGACAGTAGCAGGCGAGGAACTCACAAAACTAACACCTACTCCTACGAAATAAAGACAAGACAAGACGAGACACAGAAGACAGATAATTATCTAATTTCCTAATATGGTAACATGTTGAGAAATGCAATACTAAAGCCTAACTTTGAAAATTCCTCGAGGAGTATCGAAAGCAAATATTGCTATCTATGGATCTGCTACGGTATAATTACTTGTTATCTGATTTTATTTTTTGGCGGTGAGAAACCAGAACAGACCTTTGATGCACAGTCTGTCTTTTTCGTCTCTATGGTTGATTTCAACAAGCTTCTGATATGCGTCCTCGATAAATTCTTGCTTTCTGTCGGGTGGTATGTGTTGGATTTGTCCAAACAGGACCTCAATCATGTCTGCAAAAAAGTGCGTCAGGCCAAGATTAACTTTACTCGAAAGAATATTTGTATTGGGCGAGGTGCTCAAGAAGTACCACTCTGAAGCAACACTAGCTACCAAAATGGCGTCTTTAGAAGAACTAACTGTCAACTTACAGTATATCCTTCCTGATAGATACTTTCTGTGATATGCAGTATGCAAGTTGTTTTGTTCTTAGCCGACCTGGTCTTACACAGGACTTTACAAACTAATGAACAGTCAACAATGCAGCAAGTAATATGTGTAATTCATTCTTTTTGTAATTCCCACAGATTGTGGATTGACATTTCCTTACTCTTGAATTCCTCTTTATTGTGGTTTCCATACAAATATCTGCCCCCTTCTTCGACATTAACTTCGGAAAATCCACACTCTATAACAAGCCGTTCCAGTTGATTTCTGGTTCCTCGAAACAACAATGCGACATCAATATCATAAGTATAATCCTAATAGTAAAGAGAGGAATCTGTCAAATGGAAATGTCAAATTTTCAATTCATTTATAGAATAATAACATTTATGTAAGATTGTATATTTCCGTTCGTGTTTTTAATGAATACAAATCTCTCTCTCTCTCTCTCTCCTCTCTCTCCTCTCTCTCTCTCCTCTCTCTCTCTCTCTCTCTCTCTCTCTCTCTCCTCTCTCTCTCTCTCTCTCTCTCTCTCTCTCTCTCTCTCTCTCTCTGACCACAACAAATAGAAATTATAAAGAATAGTTTTACGTCTTTTTCAAATTTGCAAGGAACTTGAATATCCAGTTATCGACTGAAAGATTCAGTCTCTTTATGAGTGCTCCGTCAACCCAACCCTATCGGAGATAGCAGAGCATCCCTACACGACCGAATCCTTGAGTTGAAACCAGTTCAAGAACTGGAATTTTATCCACGTTCTTTACATTTGATTTTGTCAGTGGTTGTTCGTTGTTTAGACATGTCTACTTTCATGTGGGGTTTTTCTTTCGCACGGGCCTAGAATTTAATTGAAACGTGATGCAGAAAACAAAGTATAACTTCCAGACAATTCTCATGATGGTAGGCTACCAAACAATCAGTATTGAACAACCGTGATCTGATGTATGCACACAACTTGTGCGTGTGACGTAACGTAAGATAAAAGCACTGCAAATTAAGATTAAAAAACCTGATTGGTGGAACCGTTCTATTATTTACATACATGTTACAATACCTTAGTCAATGGTTTCCACTTTGGATGGTCTGACATGTACTGTTTCATTATTTCAAGAGTTCCAGTTCCAAGCGCATTAAAATGCTGAAATCTCATCAAAAGGTGCCCACCTGGTTTCAGGCACATGTAGACATTTTTGAAGAAAGCTTTCTTGTCCTCAATGAACTGGAACACTCCAATCGATATGGCTTTAGTGAAGGCACTCTTCCATTCTGGTTTCAGAGTCGAAGTATCGGTTGCGTCTGCTACTTCATAGGTAGTTTTCCCGTCTTCGAAGTTGACCTGTCTTGCAACGTCGATAAAGTCTCTACTTTTGTCATAACCTGAGGTTGAAATGTGATTGATGTAATCAATTTAATTGAAAGAGCTTTCTGCGGATATCCCGAACTTAACCTCTTCATCCTATATACAACTGAAAGCACAATGTAAGCCAATGTTGTATATATTGGTATATGTTGATAAATGTATAAGCAGATGTATGGATGGGTTATGGGTTTAATGCATTCATGTGTGTATTTACATGGATATGCGTAGAGCGGTAAGTAGGCAATACCCCACCTGCACTGTAGGGACACTCCACTTGCTGTGTTATGTGGCAAAGGACAGTTAATTTTAGACCACGAACTGGAAGAATATGCATACCGTTTACATTAAAGTGGTACTCCCCACATATGTAGTCATATAGTATAGTAGTCATCTTCAACCTGATGAAGTCCTACTTTTAGGACGAAACGTTGTGTCAAAATTACCGACAGAATAAACAGAAAATGTACAACCAGATCAGTAGACGTGTGCAAATTTATTCATCCGCTATTACCAAACCACGCTACGAACAACACTGGGAGCTATCTGTACATCGCAGGTTTACTTATATATATATATATATATATATATATATATATATATATATATATATATATCTCCATAAACCAAAAGTATGTCCACTATTCTTCTGTCGCGCCACAGCAAGGTCAATGTGACCTTCGTAAATAAGATCAAGCTTCAATGGCACGGTCGAGAAAAGATGCACCAGCGGTTTCTTTGCACTGGGTACGTTTGTCATCCAGGTGCATTACAAGAAACACATCGCTATTCCCCTCGGCCTCGGGGAGTAGCGATGTGTTTCTGGTAACGGACGACCCCTCGGGGTTATGGACGGGCGCTTCAACCCTTATGACCAGGTAATAGGTATTTATTATAAAGTTAAGTAGCTAAACCATTATCTGTACTATACCTGTTATCGATTTAATATTTCCCCGGTCCACAAGAAGCTTTGTGTAGGCCCCCGTTCCACAGCCTATGTCCAGGACCACGTCATCAGGACCCCAGTCCAAACCTGACGACAGCCACTGCCAACAAGTGTCCAACTGATTCTTGCGTAGCTCCGCATATTTGATTCCAGTATCGGTGGAGAAGTTCATGTTGCTTTGTTTCGGACCAACGACAGTTCAGTCATCACTTACATGGGTACCCCTACCTGCAACGTTTCTATGGTGATACAGCAGAGATTTGTCTGGTCCTCAAAAATGATCAGAGTATTTTACGACAAGAAGACAGACGCCACCTTAACACAGGACTACAACATTTAGACGGAGCCGACAAGATTGAGCAGCGGGTTACTCTGACCCTTGTTGACCTTGAAAATAAACATGTGACTTCCGGTTAGGTTCATGATTGCTGACTACATATCAAAGTTGATCCTAAGGGACCGTCAATAATTAAAGCTGACGCACGACAATATTTGTTTAAATCTTCTGACTGAAAATAAGACAGCATTCATATGCAATTTTCGTCGTGGCTTACTCGAAACAGAAAACAGCGTCCTTTGGAATCAGTTAACTAAATTTGAAAGCTAGACCACATTAGTGTTCATGAGCATATTTTGTTCGAAAACCGAGAAAATTGTCCTACGAATGTGCAGATATGCAGATGCCATAATCATCTTCACAAATTAGAATGAACACGATTGGAACTAATTTGGGATAATTGGGTCTTCATATTTTTCAAATTTCTTCAAAATTGTTAGGCGCCATATAGCTGTATGTTGCAATATTACAAATTTCTCATAAAAACAAGTGAGTAACTTAAAAAGAAAACCAGATGAGCTTATATTTGCAGGTTAAAACGACCTTACTTCCCCATGCAATTATCCCAAATTAGTTCCAATTGTGTTAATGAAACATGTCTAGCTATCCATGTCTAGGAACCAATCCATAACAAACCAGCAGTTCTGCGAGACATTATGTTTTGGCAAAAAAAATGAACTAGAAAATTGGCAACAAATGTTTGGCAACAAATGAATCAACTTGATTCTTCATCACTTAGAAATATGATAATAAGATCATCCCAAAGAAACTTAGATCCGTCAGGATTCGATATCTGATTTCTAGACATCAGATTTTTAAGTGAAGTGAAAAAAAAGTTCTCAACAAAAATATTTAAATTGTGCGATAATTTGAACGAAAGACAACGAAGTCGTCCTTTAAAAATTAAAAAATACCATCTTTCATTCTTTAAACACTGTTAACCAATGTGACAAATTTATATGGCGATGACGTAATTACATTCTAAATATGAGTCACTTCAGTTTTGCTTATCATAATCTGATTAACTTTTTGGAATAATTTTTATGTCGTTCTTTCAATTCCTGCCATTTAAGGATGAGTATACATATACAAAAGAAAATTTAAGACTTTGCTACACAGGCTCTAGTTTCAAATGAGATATTGAAGTCCATTTAAATTAATTCATATTGCTAAAAGCAAAGTTGAGTTTTCACTCCAAATACGTACTCACTTCAACCTTTGAGTGAAACTATTACCACCATACTGAACTCTAGATTCTCAGCTTTTTGAAACTTTTTGGTATCTTAACGCCCTCCCTTGTAGAGAATTACCTCAAAGCGTCCCTCCACGTGGCCAAGGCGTGTGAAGGTTGGTGGAAGATTGTACGAGAAGGAGATAGGAGATAGCGTCATACTTTTAATCAATTATTGGTTAAAATTTCTATGAGAACAATCGGGTACAGGATATTCCATGATGAGCTATTGTTTTATCTTAGGAAACAATCAAAGACTGGCGGGAAAAGTTCCAAGTGATGACCATTGTATAACGATCATAATTTTGTAGTTTTGTAGCGAATGTACAGTGACGACTAAGACCTGAGACGCAGAATGTTACGTTTGCCCACGGTCCAGGACTGTGCTTTGCCATCTCGTAATGAAGTTTTAAGGTTATGCTACAATCTACATCTCTTGGTGTGTTGACTTCAGTTACTGAAAGCATTATCATCCAGACTGGTACCTCAACTTGTAATTCCCCTGACTACGAGTGCAACAGTTTGTGGGGGTTTTTCATATCATTTTTGATGAGAAATATTTCTTTAAAAACGTTGTTTTGGTTGTAAGTGCAACGCCTCCTTAAACATTTTCCTTGTTCGGGAGAAGCTCTAGTGAATGATTAGCAGTCGGCGTCCAGGGAAACTTTATCGTCTTCTGGACCCCTGTCAAAAGCTGAAGAGAGTGACTGCCAAAAAGTGTTCAACTGATCCTAGCTTAGCTCCAAGTAGGCCTTTACAAACCTAGTGCAGTGTCGATGGAACCTTGCCATGCTTCATAACTGTGGATGATAATATCACACAATTCAGTCACCTCACAGAGCATCCTGACATGTTGCAGAGAGCATGTCTCAACTCTTCACAAATGACAAAAATAAGTCGAGACACTAAAATGTACCGAAGGAAAGGCTCTATACATTACAAGCAAACGGAGAAAACAACACTACAAACAATCGTTCGATCCGGCAATATTACAGGCTGTTTCTTTTTTGCATCACCGTTCCAGTGTCTGGTCTACCACGCTGTGTGCAATAGCACAACATGTGTTTATTCAAAGAAACATTATACTCACAGTCTGGCAAAAGTAATACTGTCTCACTAGATCTTACTAAAACTACTTATTAAAATACATCCCCAAGATGTGTTCGTTTTTAGTAGACTTTTGACATTATCGGAATAACTAAAGGGACAACAACTCATTTTATTTAGCGTGCATCAAAATCGCATTACTTCCCTACCTTGTTCTTGTCCAAATGTCGAACAACGAGGAATAGGCGGAGACAAGCAGTTGTGGATGTCAGACGGGTTCAACTTAGCCCTGCAGCGCGCAGCGTACAGGCCTGTGTGTTCCCGGCGTTATACGGCCTCAACCACAGCCGTATAACGCCGGGAACACACAGACCTGTACGCAGGGCTAGTTCAACTCAAAAGTCTTATCAGGAGAGGCACGACTCACTAGTACATGAAGCAGAAAGGAAAGCAGAACGATAGAGAGAATCAAGAAAAAGAGGAAAGACTAATGACTTAGATTGTATGCAAGTATTTGTATGTGGCTTTCAGCTGTCTGATGACAAGTGTGACTTTGTTGCAAACGAGCAACACTATCTTCGCATTCATCGAGAATAGAAAGACCACAAAGCACGGAGACGAAAAAGATGAAGAGCGACTGAAAAGACGTAAAGTAATAGTGAGAAATGACAAGTTGATTTTTTTTCGCCAATAGAAAGTTGTAGTGTGTCAAACATTTTTCTTCGTAAGGGGGTCTCAACTGAACAGGCGACTAACAGGCGACGTGTAAGCTTATGTTTTCAGCAACCCAATTCTTGTATCGCCGCCAGCGTTGACAATGTATAGTATTTGTGCGTGTGTGTTTTCGCGTACGAGCTTGTGTGTCCCGTGTTGAAATGTATCTTGAGCAGAAACTGCAAGAATGTTCAGAGCTGTCTGCAAACAGTCCGTTCACCAATGTCATTTGTATGTCCTGCATGATATGTCAATGCAGAGAGACAATGATGTATCAGTACATGAGTACATGTAATACGTGCGCTTGTATGCCTGTTGCACGAGACGTATACATATTTTAAATCATGGCGGCGTCCATGCATACGTGTATATCCAGGCGTGTTGTAATTAAGCTTACATGTATATGTGCATGCTCGACCCTGTAAAACGTGTTTAAATGTGTAAACTAATTATTATAGAAATAACGGGCGACGCGCTGACCATTAACGTATATTTATGGGCAAGGGCGAGAGGAAAGCCAAAATTAACAGGCGAGGCTTGCCGAGCCCGTTAATTTTGGCTTTCTTCGAGCCCGCGCCCATAAATAAACGTTAATGGTCAGGCGAGTCTGTTATTTCCATTATATTATCAACGAACCCAAGAAAACTCGGAAAAAAGTATCTCAACTTGGCCAAAAAGTACTCCATTTTATTTTGTGATTGATTATGATTTACGTTTAAGGTGTAAAGTTACGATACTTCTGGCTGTTAATCTTCATATTCACGGGCATATAATCAAATAATTACTGTGTATTTGTGGTCAGTCATGTGGTTCAGCTCGACCAATCAAAATGCGACGGCAGGGCATAGTAATATAATTTACAGATAAAGTACCTTCCCAATAAAAGATCAACACATACCTCTCTGATGCGAATGTATGGGTTTTGATTACAGAGTTATATCATTGATCATATTTGTATAGTTCAAGACATCGACCACTCTTTCAGAAACATCGACAAAAAGTGATCCTGGTCAAAATTAACATCACCACTTTGTCATTGAGGGAGCTTCCAGTAATTACAGTTGGGTGGGCCGGGGGAACTCTGTGCGCACCTGTACTGTAATATGTGACTCTCACTCTGACCTCCTGTCTAAAATGTGACCGGTACCCTCCTCATTCTCCGACATTCTAAAAATTGACCCTCCCCCTCCCCAATCGCTGCAGTATTCTCCCCGGGGATGTGAGCCAGTTTCATCTAATTTACATAAAAATTGGTTTGGTTGTTATGTAGGTTACGGACATAAATTACGGGGGGGAGGTTGCAATTTAGCACGCCAGCGTTTTTGAAGGATTATACATTTGCGGGAGGGTCACTATATTATGCGCAACTAAAAGAAGGCAAGATGTTACTGATGTAGTGCTTCACCCAAAATATCAAATCCTAATAATATTGAGAGTCGATCAGGAAAACTATTGACAATTTCCCACCGCAAAATAAGCTATACCTGTACATTTATATATATTTGTGGGAAGTGAAAAGTAAAACATGCATGTGTGTACAAGAAATTGGATTTTGGAATTTCACTGAAATGTTAAATTGCTATACATGGTAGTCTGTCAGAGAACCATGGACAATTATTTTTCATTATAAAACGTGTGCATTTATAAACGTTTATAATTGATATACACTTTGCCACCAGTCCCGTATGTTTTTGTCTCTTACCTGTCATCAGTTTTGACTGTCCAAGGTGTTTTATGTAGGATACCCTCGCATCTTCTTTGCTTAAGACACTTGTCGACAACGTGGACGTATTTAAAAGAATCATTGTATTTCGTCGAAGATTTCCTATTGAGGAAATATCATATGGACAATCGAAGGTTTGACCGTAATGTCAGCTTCTGTCAAATGTGACCCTCCCCAGAAAAGATTTATAAAAAGTGACCCTCTCCAATTCCCCCAACCCACCCCACCTATATTACTGAAGGCTCCCTAATTGCTCCCATTATTTACTGGAGTGTCACTTGAAATGGTCACATGACACAAATGCCCATGGTGTCTTGTGTGGTACGCCAAAATAGTGCCACTCTACAGTGAATCAAAATCGTGGCGTTATTCCATTAGGTGAAGCTTAGGATACTCCTGTTTTTAGCATCACATTTAGCCTGTCCCTCTGGCATCCGCCCCCTTTGCGGGTAACAATGAAAGAGCCGAAGTTTGCAAGTCTGGTAAAACTTCAAAGGAACAACAGAACGAAGCAACTGTGTGGAAAATATTCTAAATACGAGAATGTAGTATTGGTCTAATCAGCAAACTTAATCTCATCTACTTGTCTTTTTTTTTGCAATTCAGTTGTTTTTATAGGTGATTATAATATCGCAATTTTGGCCATAGGGCGCCGAACACTTTTTATAAACTTCATAAATTAAAAGATGCATTTCTCCTAAATTATTTCCAACCGTGTTTAAATGTTATAAAATTACTATACTCCTTTGCCTTTTCTTACGCAAGGGAAAAGACTTTTTCTTCGTTTACAAAGACTCGTGTCATATACCAACCATACAATACGAAACAGGTAATTCCACGTAAAATTGTAGTCACATTCAAAATAACAGTGTTAATGTACGACACTCTGCAGGGGATAGCATGAGGTTTGAAGACATGTAGCAGGCAAGGATATCACAAAACTGACACCTACTACTACGAAATAAAGACAAGACAAGACAAGACACAGTACAGCAAAGAATTATCTTATTTCCTCGGTAACATGTTGAGTAATGCAAAGCTAAAGCCTGAATTTGAAACTCCTCGAGGAAATTCCGAAGGCAAATATTTCTATCTATGGATCTGCTACAGTATAATTCTTATTGTCTGATTCTATTTTTTAGCGGTGAGAAACCAGAACAGACCTTTGATGCACAGTCTGTTTTTTCTCGTCTCTATGGTTGATTTCAACAAGCTTCTGATATGCGTCCTCGATAAATTCTTGCTTTCTGTCGGGTGGTATGTGTTGGATTTGTCCAAACAGGACCTCAATCATGTCTGCAAAAGAAAGTCCGTCAGGCCAAGATTAACTTTACTCGAAAGAATATTTGTATTGGGCGAGGTGCTCAAGAAGTACCACACTGAAGCAACACAAGCTACCAAAATGGCGTCTTTAGAAGAACTAACTGTCAACTTACAGTATATCCTTCCTGATAGATACTTTCTCTGATATGCAGTATGCAAGTTGTTTTTTTCTTAGCCGACCTGGTCTTACACAGGACTTTACAAACTAATGAACAGTCAACAATGCAGCAAGTAATATGTGTAATTCATTCTTTTTGATATTCCCACAGATTGTGGATTGACATTTCCTTACCCTTGAATTCCTCTTCATTGTGGTTTCCATACAAATATCTGCCCCCTTCTTCGACATTAACTTCGGAAAATCCACACTCTATAACAAGCCGTTCCAGTTGATTTCTGGTTCCTCGAAACAACAATGCGACATCAATATCATAAGTATAATCCTAATAGTAAAGAGAGGAATCTGTCAAATGGAAATGTCAAATTTTCAATTCATTTATAGAATAATACATTTATGTAAGATTGTATATTTCCGTTCGTGTTTTTAATTAATACAAATCTCTCTCTCTCTCTCTCTCTCTCTCTCTCTCTCTCTCTCTCTCTCTCTCTCTCTCTCTCTCTCTCTCTCCTCCTCTCTCTCTCTCTCTCTCTCTCTCTGACCACAACAAATAGAAAATTATAAAGAATAGTTTTACGTCTTTTTCAAATTTGCAAGGAAATTGAATATCCAGTTATCCACTGAAAGATTCAGTCTCGTTATGGGTGCTCCGTCAACCCAACCCTATTGGAGATAGCAGAGCATCCCTACACGACCGAATCCTTGAGTTGAAACCGGTTCAAGAGCTGGAGTTTTATCCACGTTCTTTACATTTGATTTTGTCAGTGGTTGTTCGTTGTTTAGGCATGTATACTTTCATGTTGGGTTTTTCTTTCACACTGGCCTGGAATTTAATTTACACGAAAAGCAGAAAAGAAAGTATACCTTCAAGACAATTCTCATGATGGTAGGCTACCAAACAATTAGGTACCAAACCGTGATCTGATGTATGCACACACCTTGTGCCTGTGACGTAACGTAAGATAAAAGCACTGCAAATTAAGATTACAAAACCTGATTGGTGGAACCGTTCTATTATTTACATACATGTTACAATACCTTAGTCAATGGTTTCCACTTTGGATGGTCTGACATGTACTGTTTCATTATTTCAAGAGTTCCAGTTCCAAGCGCATTAAAATGCTGAAATCTCATCAAAAGGTGCCCACCTGGTTTCAGGCACATGTAGACATTTTTGAAGAAAGCTTTCTTGTCCTCAATGAACTGGAACACTCCAATCGATATGGCTTTAGTGAAGACACTCTTCCATTCTGGTTTCAGAGTCGAAGTATCGGTTGCGTCTGCTACTTCATAGGTAGTTTTCCCGTCTTCGAAGTTGACCTGTCTTGCAACGTCGATAAAGTCTCTACTTTTGTCATAACCTGAGGTTGAAATGTGATTGATGTAATCAATTTAATTGAAAGAGCTTTCTGCGGATATCCCGAACTTAACCTCTTCATCCTATATACAACTGAAAGCACAATGTAAGCCAATGTTGTATATATGGTATATTGGTATATGTTGATAATGTATAAGCAGATGTATGGATGGGTTATGGGTTTAATGCATTCATGTGTGTATTTACATGGATATGCGTAGAGCGGTAAGTAGGCAATACCCCACCTGCACTGTAGGGACACTCCACTTGCTGTGTTATGTGGCAAAGGACAGTTAATTTTAGACCACGAACTGGAAGAATATGCATACCGTTTACATTAAAGTGGTACTCCCCACATATGTAGTCATATAGTATAGTAGTCATCTTCAACCTGATGAAGTCCTACTTTTAGGACGAAACGTTGTGTCAAAATTACCGACAGAATAAACAGAAAATGTACAACCAGATCAGTAGACGTGTGCAAATTTATTCATCCGCTATTACCAACCACGCTACGAACAACACTGGGAGCTATCTGTACATCGCAGGTTTACCTTTATATATATATATATATATATATATATATATATATATATATATATATATATATATATATATATATATATATATATATATATATATATCCATAAACCAAAAGTATGTCCACTATTCTTCTGTCGCGCCACAGCAAGGTCAATGTGACCTTCGTAAATAAGATCAAGCTTCAATGGCACGGTCGAGAAAAGATGCACCAGCGGTTTCTTTGCACTGGGTACGTTTGTCATCCAGGTGCATTACAAGAAACACATCGCTATTCCCCTCGGCCTCGGGGAGTAGCGATGTGTTTCTGGTAACGGACGACCCCTCGGGGTTATGGACGGGCGCTTCAACCCTTATGACCAGGTAATAGGTATTTATTATAAAGTTAAGTAGCTAAACCATTATCTGTACTATACCTGATATCGATTTAATATTTCCCCGGTCCACAAGAAGCTTTGTGTAGGCCCCCGTTCCACAGCCTATGTCCAGGACCACGTCATCAGGACCCCAGTCCAAACCTGACGACAGCCACTGCCAACAAGTGTCCAACTGATTCTTGCGTAGCTCCGCATATTTGATTCCAGTATCGGTGGAGAAGTTCATGTTGCTTTGTTTCGGACCAACGACAGTTCAGTCATCACTTACATGGGTACCCCTACCTGCAACGTTTCTGTGGTGATACAGCAGAGATTTTTCAGATTTTTCTGGTCCTCACAAATGATCAGAGTATTTTACGACAAGAAAACGGACACCTTAACACATGAATACAACATTTAGACGGAGCCGACAAGATTGAGCAGCGGGTTACTCTGACCCTTGTTGACCTTGAAAATGAACATGTGACTTCCGGGTTGAGGTTCATGATTGCTGACTACATATTAAAGTTGATCCAAAGGGACCGTCAATAATTAAAGCTGACGCACGACAATATTTGTTTAAATTTTCTGACTGAAAATAAGAAAGCATTCATCTGCAATTTTCGTCGTCGCTTACTCGAAACATAAAATAACGTCCTTGGGAATCAGTTAATTTAATTTGAAAGCTGGACCACATTGGTGTTCATGAGCATACTTTGTTCAAAAAACGAGAAAATTGTCCTACGAATGTGCAGATATGCAGATGCCATAATAATCTTCACAAATTAGAATGAACACGATTGGAACTAATTTGGGATAATTGGATCTTCATATTTTTCAAATTTCTCAAAAAGTGTTAGGTGCCATATAGCTGTATGTTGCAATATTACAAATTACTCATAAAAACATGAGTAACTTAAAAAGAAAACCAGATGAGCTTAGCAGGTTAAAACGACCTTACTTCCCCATCCAATTATCCCAAATTAGTTCCAATCGTGTTAATGAAACATGTCTAGGAACCTACCCATGTCTAGGAACCAATCCATAACATTTAAGGCTATTAAACCAGCAGTTCTGTGAGACATAATGTTTTGGCAAAAAAAATAACGAGAAAATTGGTAACAAATATTTGGCAACAAATGAATCAACTTGATTCTTCATCACTTGGAAATATGATTGTAAGATCATCCCAAAGAAACTTAGACCCGTCAGTATTCAATACCTGATTTCTAGATATCAGATTTTTAAGTGAAATAAAACATTCTCAAAAAAAATTATTGATAATTTGAACGAAAGACAACGAAATCGTCCTTAAAAATTAAAAACTTCCACCTTTCATTCTTTAAATACCGATAACCAATGCGACAATTTTGTGTGGCGATGACGTAATTACATTCTAAATATGAGTCACTTCAGTTTTGCTTATCATAACTTGACTAACTTTTTGGAATCATTTTTATGTCGTCCTTTCAATTCCTGCTATTTAAGGATGAGTATAAATATACTAAAGAAAACTAAAGACTTTTTGCTACACAGGCTCTAGTTTCAAATGAGATATTGAATTCCATTTAAATTAATTCATATTGCTAAAAGCAAAGTTGAGATTTTACTCCAAATACGTACTCCCTTCATTCTTTGAGTGAAACTATTACCACCATACTGAACTCTAGATTCTCTGCTTATTGAAAGTATATGGTATTTTAACGCCCTCCCGTGTAGAGATTTTATCTCGAAGCGTCCCTCACGTGGACAAGGCGTGTGAAGGTTGGTGGAAGATCGTACAAGAAGGAGACAGGAGATAGCGTCATACTTTTAATCAATTATCGGTTAAAATTTCTATGAGAACAATCGGGTACAGGATATTCCATGATGAGCTATTGTTTTATCTTAGGAAACAATCAAAGACTGGCGGGAAAAGTTCCAAGTGATGACCATTGAATAAAGATCATAATTTTGTAGTTACGTAAGTTTAGAATCATATATAGTTTTGTAGCGAATGTACATTGACGACTAAGACCTGAGACGCTGAATGTTACGTTTGCCATCTCGTAATTAAGTTTTAAAGTTATGCTACAATCTACATCTTGGTGTGTTGACTTCAGTTACTGAAAGCATTATCATCCAGACTGGTACCTCAACTTGTAATTCCCCTGACTACGAGTGCAACAGTTTGTGGGGGTTTTTCATATCATTTTACACATTTCCCATGTTCGGGAGAAGCTCTAGTGAATGATTAGCAGTCGGCGTCCAGGGAAACTTTATCGTCTTCTGGACCCCTGTCAAAAGCTGAAGAGAGTGACTGCCAAAAAGTGTTCAACTGATCCTAGCTTAGCTCCAAGTAGGCCTTTACAAACCTAGTGCAGTGTCGATGGAACCTTGCCATGCTTCATAACTGTGGATGATAATATCACAATTCAATCATCGCCCACACAGCATCCCTGTCATGTTGCAGAGAGCATCGAATTTGTTTTGGTTTTAAAAATACAGTAGGTTGTGTCAACTCTTCACAAAGATCAAAAGTAAGTCGAGATACTAAAACGTACCTAAGGAAAGGCTCCATTCATTACAAGCAAACGGAGAATACAAACCTCCGTTCGATCCAGCAATATTACATTGTGCTTCTTCTTGAATCACCGTTCCAGTGTCTGGGCTACACACAGCACTCTGTGCATAGAGCACACCACGTGTTTATTCAACACAAACATTATAGTCTGGCAATAGTGATACTGTCTCATTACATCTTACTAAAACTACTATTAAAATACAGCCGCTAGATGTGTTCGTTTCTTGAGTAGACTGTTGATATAACTCAAGTTGCAATAGGATATCTTGCCCTGTATAAAGTGAAGTCTTTGCGTCACTGTCCTCTAAGGCAGTTGAAATATATTAATTTTTATTCATATCGATGTACTTGGCCTCGCTCTATTCCTTGTTCATCAGTGTATGTATAGGTGGTTACTTATTTGAACCTTTATTCTCTTGTATGGGGTTTCCAGCTGTAATCTCGTCCACCCGCTATTGACCTAATTTCTTAAAGCTTACTTCTCTTTTATGAGACACTGCACTGTTGCTTCTGCTTGACAAAACATCCTGTGTAATGTGAGTGTACTGAAATGGTGAAGCAAAATGAATTGCCGTTTTAAGCAGCAGACCGGGATGACCTCAGATGAACACGTGACTTCCGGGGGTGAACGGGGTGCAACTTGTGAGGTACAAAAGTTCATTCGCAGCACAGGTATCATAGATTCGTCCATGTTTGCTTTGGTCCGGTCTATATAAAGTCCTTCTGCCAAGTTTAGGTATGGACCCCTCGAAAGAAGCGGCTGACATATACGAGAATGTGGTGCGCAAGGGCCAACTCGACGGAGCTTGGGGGTTCCTCTCCAAGGCGGTGACCTGGACCCAGGACGATGTCGTTCTCGATGTTGGTTGTGGTACCGGATCATTTACAAAACTGATACCAGAACGAGGTGGCGTCAAATCTATCATAGGTATTCAACCCGGATTGGTAATGCTCAGGTGTTGTAGTTAGAATAAACTCATGTATATAGGTCTGGATTTTATGAAATCGTGTATAGGCCTTTGTATTATATCGTTTCTTAGTTGAAAATTGAATTTTTACAGTGAATTCAATTTATTATTCAACAATAAGAACTCATATATTGTAAGCTTATGTATAGTTTGTGTTTTCTGATCGAATAGCGCTTGTTTCAACATATATTCTCGGGAACAATATTGCGAAACTGCAGATCATAAATATCAGGCTAAGTGGTGCATGGAGTCAACATAGTATTGATAATAAACTTGAAAAGATGCGGCATTCCAAATGGGACATCAAGACTTCAGTCAAACGTTTATTTTGAGGCCCTTGTTGTTTCCCTTTAGGGTATGATATCTCGCCTGAGTTTATCGAGACAGCGAAGAGAGAGAACTACATCGAAGGCAAGACTTTCTATCACGTGGCAGACGGTGAAGACAGCAATACTTTCCCGCCAGAATGGAAAAATGCCTTCGATAAAGCCGTGTGCTTCGCTGTGTTCCGATTCATCCGGAACAAGAAGGCATTCTTGGAAAACGTCAGCGACTGTCTCAAACCAGGAGGGAAATTCATTTTTCGATTTCAGCATCGAAACGTGGAAGGCACCATGACAGCACTGTTCAAACGACTCAACGAACATCCGAAATGGAAAGGCCAACTCCAGGCATGTATCACGTGATATTTATTTGATTCGGTGCTGCTGTATAGTACATGCCATCGCCACAGTGTACACCGCATGTAGGAAGTTGCTTTGCAGTGCAGTGTAAATGAACATAAGTATCCTCGTAAACGTATCGAGTGCAAATTTTCTAAACTTCGGGCTACAGGCTTGGTCAAACTTTGCACGACTACCAACATAAGCTTTGTCGTTTTAGTAGTTTTACCGGAGGACGCGTGCACATCATAATTGCCTAAAGCACAAATATGAAGTTTGAAAGCTATTAAGGTTGCCGTATGGCGCGTAATCCAGGCCAAAATTAACACCTTACATTTTGAGCCAACCTGCATGCAACTCTCACGGACCTCCATGCAACTGTTGCTGTTCATTCCCTGTGCCATATTATTTTTCCTTGTTCTCAGTCTCTTTTCTCTGCTTGTTCTTTGCTTTTCTGTCTTGCTATGTTGCCATGGCACCAGGGTTACAAGTTCGCAGACGACCTGTACTACAAAGGCAGCGCAGACGAGCTGCGCCAGTTGATGACGGAGTGTGGATTTTGCGACGCGAAGGTACAAGAAAAACTCATGTCGTTTTATGCAAATCTGGACGAAGCAGGCCACAAGGGTGTGTCCATATAACGCCTTACATTGTGTGTAAAAGAGCTACAGTACTTGTAAAATGTATATAGAGACCTCTCTTGGGCCCACGGAAGTTACGATAGCCAAATACCGATGACGTAAGGCAACGACCTTTCGACAAAGGTTATCTTACGGACATCTTGGGTCATGGGGTATCGTATCTGTCCATTCAATGGCACTTAATGTCTGTGCAACCAGCCAGCAGACTGTTCAGTATGCTAATGAATCCCATGGAAAACATATTGGAATGATACAAACGGTTTTATTAGTTTCTACATTACTGAACTCTCTCAGAGAAGTATAAGTTTCTATGATGTCGTACGTTTCTTTTCAAAAGTAACTCAAGTACTGGCAGTATGCATATAGAGGCGCTTATCAAGATCTGGGGCACAGTACGCTACTAATTATGATATCATAATGGATGGCTATCGGTGGCATATAACATCCACCTTTCAAGGACATCTCGGGTCATAGCGAATATTACATGTTCCTTCAGTTGCACCTCTATTGCAGTAGCCTTCGCTACCAAGAAACTGTTTTTATTTCGTCTGTCTGCGTAGACAACGTGGAATAGAAGTTTTATGATATAAACGATTTCATTAGTTTCAACAATTCTTATTTCTCTCCATTCAAAGCAGAAAGCTAGGGTCCTCTGTGTAGGTATCCTGTACCATATCCCACGACTCTGTGTGTGAGATACACATTTGTATGTCCAATAGACACGATTAACTTGGGTATCACCACACAACTCAAAGTCATCGGACTCAAACTCTGTCTGGATCGATAGCTGAACAGTTGATTGCACGAAGCTAGCTTGATCTACAATGTACAGCTGTTTTAGTGACAATTACAGATGAAAGTTAGAAAAAATGTTGTTTTTTCAGCTAAAACTGTCGCACACACAGAGTTGTAGCACCGAATTGAAACCCGCTTTAACACTACTCAATATGGAAAGTAAGTTCACCCAGGTGAAAATGTGATCCGTCGCGCGAGCACATGTTAAATTTATATTCGCGTATAATCACTTATTTACGTGACATTTTTTCACGTTCTCTTTTTGTTGTTGTACCTAGCTTATATTCAAGTGCAAACTCCACATCTTAAGCACATCCCAGAAGACAAGAAAGCTGAGTTCATCGACGACGCCTACGAGATCCTGAAGGACATAGCACCGAGGAATGATGACGGGAAGCTAGTGTGGCAAGGACCAACCATGATAGTTATCGCTACGAAATAGAGATTCACTTACACCAATTTTAATACGAACAGACAGACCAACTGAGAGAGAGAGAGAGAGAGAGAGAGAGAGAGAGAGAGAGAGAGAGAGCGAGAGAGAGAGAGAGGGAGGGAGAGAGGGGGAAAGAGAGGTGTGTGTGAGAGTGTATGTATGTATGTATGTATGTATGTATGTATGTATGTATGTATGTATGTATGTATGTATGTAATTCTGTGCTTGTTCAAGCAAAATTGTAACTGTTGAATTTTAAAACATAAATGCCTTTGCATTAAACGCAAGGAAATATGGAGGTTCCATCGAATGTAAGGCAGCAGGGGAGGGACCATTAGGGCGAATGTGGGTGGGGCAGCCCACATACAATTTCAGTTTGACAGTTTTCAGCTGTAAACACAAAAGAATGAACGATTTAATCGACCGTGAAAAGACCACTTTTTGTACATTTCAACCCTATCCTAATATTGACGTTTGAGACTCTGAAAAATATATCAGTGCGACATGTTACATTGACTGTTTAATTTTTTATGGTCTCATTATACATACTCGTCTCTGTTGACTAATAAAATTACTGAAAGCATTCTACACTGTAGTTCGATGCTGGTCGCAAGCGTAACGCAGTGCTTGCCATGCCTGGCACAGTGTTATAACGATCCATTAGTAATTCACATCATAACAAAAAAAAGCCGAAAAAGGATGTTCAAAGGCGTAAATTTTCCGCAAGAAAAACGATCGGCCAATTTGTCCTAGTTATATATAAATAGATTTACTATAGAAAAGGTTATATTAGAGCCAGGAAAATTTTCAAGGGAAGCGATAAGTTCGAATGAGTAGTAAAATTAGCTGCAAATGGTTTGCGTGACTATCGAATGAAGTCCGAGTTAAAAATCTAAGGCTTCCCTGGTGAGGCCAGACGACAATCATCCGTACCCAGGAAGCGTACGGGTATCAATCAAGTATGACAAGCGATATTTAAGGTATACTGTCACCTGTCCAATTTTACCACAATTACCATGGAAAAAGAAAATCTAACCAATCACAGATTTTAAGCGGGTGCCCGCTTTTTAAAAACAGCACCCTTACGTCACATGGGGCATTTTGAATACCAAGGAACGCCCCTCTGACCATATATGGGCATATTTAGATTACAGGTGACTGTATATACTTTTAAATCGGGAAACGTTCGAAAGAAAAAAGGAAGAAAAAGCAACAGAAGGAGAAGTGAAAAGTCAGGCAGGTCCCGTCAATGTAGCAAAGGCGTTTCAAATGAGAAATAAAATCACCCGAAAATTGGTTGCGTGACTTAAAGGTATACAGTCACCTGTAATCTTAAATATGCCCATAAATGGTATTCAAAATGCCCATGTGAGGGCGCTGTTTTTAAAAGGCGGCCACCCGCTTTAAATCTGTGATCGGTTAGATTTTCTCTTTCCATGGTAACTGTGGCAAAATTGGAACAGGTGACAGTATACCTTTAAGGTTGCAAGACAGGAAATTGACCTTTTTAAACTAACAATTCTCTAGGGATTAACAAGGTCAGAACTCCCGTAAATTATATTTCCGGAAAGCCTAGATATAGGGAAACATTTTGGTTACCACAGTGTCACCATTGTTTCCATAACTATAACGTGAAAGGTAATTTGCATAACCTTTCAGAAATGATGTTCATTAATGATGAAATCATCTATCCCGTTGTTCAAATATCAGCAAAAATGCGATGACAGAAGGTTTTAATGACGATGTATGTGGACAAAATGTTTATAACGTGAAATTGAAAAAAAATCTGTTGATTCTAAACTTTGAAAACTTTCAAAAGTGTTTGCACTTCAGCTGTCTGATTGGTCAAATCAGGAAGCTGTTGTACTTGTTTTTTTGTAAAAAAAGTCTACAAATAACTTCTTTTCAAAATATTTTCAAATTTCTAGTGTAGAAGGCTTTAACCTAGACCACTGACATTTGCTGTTACGTGGCTAGCTTTTACGCAACCTTGGCCGTCAAATTTTATTTTTTAACATCACTTTTAATCTTTAAAATCTTTAGACTTCTCAGGATACAACAATGCACAAACAAAGTCTGTTTGTGTCATCACTAGTACCAGTATCAGTACTATTACTGCTACTAGTACAAAGTACATAGTATTTTCAAGTTCATCAACATATTGAAACATATTGCCATTGCGCAAAACCTTGGAAATTTTGCCCATACCATTATTTGCGCTCATACTTTGTAGTCCAGCATCCTTAATATAATTATTATATTGCTCGTGCATTTCTTAAATGGCATCATTCATTTAATGAGTCATGTACAACTTAGAAATACTTTGGTATTTACCGATGTTTCAATGCTTGATGTGAGGAGCATACATCGAAAAGATTAATGCAAACAATTACAGCCATTTCTTATATCTAATCCTTTGACCTGCTGCCACGAATGGAGCTTGTCTAACCCCGCTTCCTCCTCTACTATCGAGCTATAATCGTTCCGATTAAAGAGCATTGTGCCCAAAGATGTTTTATACCTCTTCTAATTCACTGGCATTGCCAATACTATAAAATAATAGCAATAATGTTCCCCCTCCCAGCCAATAATAGACTCAAGCAAACTTTGCACCCCATAAAGTACTCGGCTTCGCCTCGCACATTATGTCGTGCAAAGTTTGCTTTCGTCGGTACATTTTTGGTTAAAGGGTGTAACTTGTGGCAAGTTTTTCAGTATTCTGCTTCTGTACATCAACTACCCTGTCTGACCCTAATCCGTTTGTCATGCTGCAATTTCAAGTATTCTTTTTGTCGACAGAGCTTGTATGTGTGTAGTGACCATTGTTTATTGTTTACAAATGAATTCTAGTCCAGACTTTTATACAATTTTCAACAATAACAATGTAGATTATACTCAGATAAGTTGTGATGATATGCTAAATACTTCGCATTAAATTACAGTTTAGGGATTCAATGCAGAAAGTGTAAGGAAACCACAAAACAAAAATTCTCAAAAATAGCCAAACGATACTGCTTATTGAGCTTTAAATATCACAAATATTATTTCTCCCCAGGGTATCGGAGATAGATTTTTAGCAATGTGTACATCATAAGATTTCGACACACGTCTTTGGAACATTGAGTTTATTATAATAAATATCATGAATGGTAACAGAGTACAGACAATTATAGCATACTGTCGTAAATTAATGATATCAATCCATTTAAATGTAAACGATCTCGAACCAACACTAAAGCTAGGCGTGACCCTGATAGTTGATAAATGTCCAGGGCTAAAGTACTCTAGCACCGCTATTGTCAAAGAGTCAAGAATCGACTATAAAGTCCCACTAAATGCAGGGAAATGCAAATTTTAGCTCGCTACACCGGTAATTTGACCCAAAGTGGCAATTGTAGAGTAATTTTGGAAAACCTTCAAATTGCTATTGTAAATCTAAGCAGGGTATTCTATCACTTGCCAGTTGAGAAATATAAATGTCGTATTTTGCAAACACGCCTCCAAATCTATCACATAACTTCATAAAGAACCCCTGTTTTACTAGCTTTTATGCTAAGAAGACGTGCCTTGCACAAAAGTCTTCATATGAGTAGCAGGCTCTATCTATTCTCATCTCAGTATAGTAGTAATGAAATATATACACCATAAGCTAGCCGGTGGCACACCAACATATTATTATTGGTATGAAAGGCTCTATGTATCAAGTTAGTCAATGTCTAGGGCTTAAGTGTTCTAGAACCCGCCATTGGACAAAGAGTCTAAAGATGACTATAAAGTTTTTTATATGAAGGCAATGCAAATTCACATTCAATAAAATATTTCATATATAAGTCTACTATAATATACAAAAACGTGAACCGCAAATACAATGTACTTAAGGAAAATCTACAATGCTCTTCTTTAGTTTAACATTCAACGCCAAAAGCAGAATCGAAGCATCAAGGGAAATAACTTCATCTAAGTGGAAGTTGTTATCATCTTTCATGATGTTTACTAATCTCATACGAACTTCAAGATAATACAACTGATCACTTCATAATAATTACAATTTAATACGGTGAGTTTTTCAATCGAGTTTCTATTCATAACATAGGCAGCCAGTCATCCCGCAGAGAAACAACGGACAGAACCGCTCGGCCAAATCCCCACTCTCACAAAAGCTTGGTTCAATAAGGGGCCGTTGATAATTACAACATGCGCACGGTAAACGAAACTAAGTGCGTTTGTCCTCAACCCCCTCCCTCCCCCCTCCCTTAACGAAAGTTTGGAAGTGCGAAAATCCAACCAAGCCTCATTCTGTATCTGCATTCAACAATAACGTCGCTATGAAATCACGCATACGCTACCGACCGCCCCATACCCCCTCTAAAATCAGTCTCTGTTCAGTGCCAACCCAACAATGACACAACTAATAGAAAGAAATGAAACTGTGTATCCAAAATGATTGCTACGTTTTTTTACTCGTGCACTGATTCACATGTATAAAAGAATGCTGGTGTAGCGCCGGTGCTGTACTGGCCTGGTACACGCCAAACAATAATGTAGTGCGATATTTTGCGATACAGAAAAACGTGTAGCGAGATGTTGCGATTGGAAAACTTGTAGTGCGATTTTTGCGCACGGTAACCGAAATACTGCCAAACGCCCTACCCCTAAAACACAGAAGTTACGTTTACCGTGTACGTGTTTTAATTATCCACGGCCCCTAACCGGGCTAAGTTGTCACAATTTTTTCTGACTGCAACTCAGCCACATGCTGAGAGTTCATGAAGTACGCACGCTCATACAATCACTATCACATATCACACATCGCACACAAACATAATCGAACCATCGAATAAATCGCTTAAATTAGGCCATAGACTGAGTATAAAAAAATTAACAGGGACTTTGCCTTATTACAATATACACGATAAAAGACAACACAGTGCAATGCATGACAGTACAATAACTAATGGAATGAAGTATAATATTAGTCAATACAATATGACACAATACAACGCTATAAAGGTGATACTACTCTACACTAGACTAGACTAGACTAGCAAGACCAGACTAGCTAGACTTGACTTGACTTGACTAGACTAGACTAGACAAGCTAGACTAGACTAGACTTAACTACACCACACTACACTACACTACACTACACTACACTACACTACACTACACTACACTACACTACACTACACTACACTACACTACACTACACTACACTACACTACACTACACTACACTACACTACACTACACTACACTACACTACACTACACTACACTACACTACACTACACTATGCTATGCTATTGTATGCTACACTTCACTACACTACAATGCATAACACTAAACTACACTTTACCACGCTACACTATGCTACACTATGCTACACTGCACTGCACCACACTACACTAATATACACTAACGTACACTTCCCTACACTATACTACATTACTCTTCAATGCATTACAATACACTACATTATGCTACACTACACTACACTTCACTGCACTACAAAATGTGATAGGATAAGTTCTCCTGTTGCACAATGGATTATCCAAATAGATAACAGTAGGAATCCGATGGGAAAGATCACACTTTGTAAAGCACTTCAACGTGTCCGTCATTTTGACTAAATCGCTTATAAGACTGATGTTGCCTTTTATTCATTGCCTTCTGTAATTAACAGCAGGTGTTACTGACAGTCAACCTGACAGAAAAGACGTTGATTTTTAATCCCCTACTGTCTCCGTACTTTGTGGATTCTGGATGAACAACGTGGTAAATTCAAACAGTACCTTGATAGCAGGCAGAAAGTAGGAGCAACCTTCATATTCATACCAAATTTAGTAATTTATTTCGTTCTCCGGAACTGATTCAGAAACACGTTTTGTACAATTTCTCCAGATGAAAAGCAGCGAATACAAACACTCCCTGGAGAGAGCTTGTAATGTTGAATATTACACTGAGGATATAATTTTCCTCCAGTACCTCGGCCAGGGCTAGACCCCAAACACAGCCAGCAATGGTGAATATTTTAACACACACGCCTAAATAACGCATCCATCCATTGTGATTGGTCTGCAAAGAGCCACGTCTCACGTAGTAAATAGTAAGGATGAAACAGACTGTGTTGAAGGCTACGATTGTCACAACAGGAGAGATGAAAAATATGTAGAGAGCCATTGGTTGACGTATCCAGCAGATACTGTCCTCGGCATAGCCAACACGAAAGTTTGTGACTTCAGTGACATCAATAACAATGCAAACTCCCACAATAACAGCAGGAAACAGCCAACCACTGAGACAGTAAAGGACAAACCTTCTGTCATTTTGCGTCACATGCAATGTTTTGTTTACCGATCGAAACGTTCGACAGATATCAAAACTTACCACCGCCATCCACGAGAAATTTGCCAACCACGAATAGTGCAGCAACGCAGCTACAGAGAAACACAGTCCTTGGACTTCGCTTAGACCCATGCTCGACAGAAACATTACTTGTGCAAAAAGCATTGAAATCACCATATTGATCACCAGCTTGCCCGGAAAAGTGTGCATTGAAGCATTTCTTCCGTATAAAATCAAATGCATCACCAATGAGATGACAGACAGAATTGAAAAAGAAATCGTTATCCACACTAGATCGTTGTCTGCGGAGACAAACGTGAGCAAACAAACCAATGCCATCGATCCATTGGCATACATTTCAAATACATTACTTTGAAACATATTACCCTTTAATTTGAAAATTAGAGTGCTCCCATTAACATAGAAATAAGAATTATTGAGCAATAACCAATTAGTATATATCGGACATATATGACGAAATCTAGCAATTGCATCAATATAGGATGAATCGCCAGTGGATGATATAGCATCTGTTATGTTCTGTACAGCAGTATTATTGGAATATCTTTCAAAAGACTTCATATTACTGATACCCTGTTTGATATTATATTGATATGATAAACAAGTTTGTGACCCCGGATCAAATATCTGATCCTCAGAACACTGAAACTCGCGTGAAAAACTCGCTTTTTCGCCGCTTTGTGATTCATATTCTATATTCATGTGCCCATATGGATTTATGTCAAATAGGAGGCTGAAAGTGTACCGCTGTCTGTCTGCTACAGACAAACTTATGCCACACCGAAGAGTCCCAAATTGATCGTTGCAAATGGCACATGCGACATTTCTGTATGCCACGGCGGTCAGGGAAAATGCGGGGGTGACAATTGAGTAGGACGATTCGCACTCCCGCTGTATACGTTGAAGTTCTGATTTGTTATCGTATGAGGATGACCGACATGTATCTATGATATCCAAGATACAAAATCGCAGAAACGTATCTGGTGCACTCTTGACGCTGATTGTAGAGCTTGGAAACTCTAATATTTCACGGCTAATGTTCACTATCTTCCCGATCTCACCATCACTCTGTTCTGCATTTTGGATTTCATTAGATAGCTTATCCGATGTTATAAAAACATTCCACATGGCCACATCCGATTGCTTCAAACCATTGCACTGTGCGCAGTAGATATTGGCAAATACTTCATTTCCTGCTGACCAAGTCACTGGAATATTTCTTAATGACAAATCTACAACGAGAGCAAAAAGAGTTTCATATGTGGTTAGCAATATTTCATCATAATGCGTAGATTCATAAACCCTTCGAAAAATTACAGATCACTGAATTTCGTTTGCCATAGTCGTTACTATAAGTAAATGGTAAAATATGTAAAGGCAGAGGGCTTTATTGCTTTCTCATCTATTCTTGTACCGATCATGGTTTTCCTCAGCTTAAACTCCAAATAAACTTGATGCCAATTCAGCTAGTTCGCTATTAGATTCAATAGACTGAGGAAAAGTCAACTTGGAGGGGTCCTTATTTGGTTCAAATTCAACTTCTTCTTCATCTTCTCCTTATATTCCTCGTTTATATTTTTTCTGTCCTAATCTCAGAAATCACTGCTGTTATCATTATGAAGTCATACCTTGATCGGGGACAACACGGAAAGACACTCCATAGATCGCTGATAACACGTCAAAAATACACATTTTTTGCAACAAGGCATATAGAACAAGGCATTAAATTCAAAATGATCATAATGCACCAAACGTATCAGAAAGAACAAGAAATCGGTAAATTTATATGTCATGGTGGATTATGTCTATGATAAGGGGTAACACTAATGTTAATGAGACATGCTCTTTGCTTTTTTCAGAAAGGCAACAGAAAGTAACTTTCATTAAACCCATACTGTTACATGGAAGCTCTCCGATAGTCTCAAATATCGCTATAAAACAAAATAGTACTTGTTTAACTTCTTTAGCTCCTGGGGGTCATCTTGACAATGTAACTACATTAAAAGCTTGACAAGATCAGTCTAATGATTGTGATATCAAAACAGGGTTAAATAACAAGGCATACCTAGTTGTGTGATATTCTCGCACTGTTCTCGTGTGACGTAATTCTGCCATGATGGGGGGCATTTTCGTACCATCCAGAAACCTTTCTTAGTAGTAGAACTGACCCGGGTACACACGTGGGCAAACCAGTCGTTATTTTCATCATTGTTGCTGTCACCACTGACAGGGTGGGCATTGGACCCATTTTGGCATGCTTCTTCGTAGTCAAAGCAACAGTCTCCAAACTTTTGGCACTTAGGATCACAGTTACAAGTCCACACGTCACTTTCTCCCTCGGAATTTTCATACGTGCTCGCAGCTGAATTGCACCTCGGTCCGAAAGGTGACGCACTGAAGCAGGAATCCAGTCGGCGCGAAGTTCCTTGCTCGATGCAGACATCAGGTATATGCGCCGCAACAACACTGCCTAACTGTAGGAGCAGGAGCAAAGCCCCAAACATCGTCAATTTTCGTCCTGTGAAAATGAAAACAAATATGCATTTGAAAATAAGTCAAAAGTAATGGATAGAAATCAAAAGTAACGGACAAGTAAGTTAAAATTATTGAACTTCGGTATTCATTGTTGACAAATCTCAAGACGGAATCACAAACGGTTTGACATTCTGTCTCACAACCGTACAGGCTAAGGCTTATGCCTATCGTCACTGAATCACGGCCATTGTCATATAATACACATTAAATTATTAAAAAAACTCAACTAAAACGTCAAATTATTCATCGGAAATATCTGTAAACGTTGTTTAAACAACAAAGGACTGAATATTATAAACCCGTCAATTCGCCGGCTGTATATAACAGCCTGTCGGAAAATAGAAAGGACAGCGATGATATACCTCGTTTAACGTATATACCGGCAAGACTGTGCTATTCGTAGTATCATCCGAAACTACGAACAGGTAGTTAAAAGTATCCAAATCATAAAATTGGAGAATCATAAATTTGGAGATGACAGAGAACTAATTGGAATTCATAATCACGACCGAAAATCGTCGTCCAAAATTAACAAAAACTTAGCTCTTCGATAGTAAAGTACAAAATTATAATATCCGTTGTTTGACTTTCATTCATCGTCAGACAGATCTAGCCTCTCTATTAAAACTATTTTCTTTTTTTCTTCTTTTATATCTTTTTTTATGTTTCTTGTTTATTCTCTTATTATTGAAGAGAAAATTTTAAACGAAGAATAAATCATAGCTTTCTCATAAGTGAGCGCAATTAAAGATAAAGATAAATTTGGTTTCAGCTTTAGGAGGAAGAGATTTACAGAAAACGTACGAGTCGAAGCTATTCAACAGACTTCAGATATTTGGTCTAAGTAACACTAAGACATTCGCAAACATTGATAGTGAAAACGACATGTGTTATAAATAAATTCCCCTGACTTAATGAAACCTGTGTGCCTAAAATTTGGTCATCAATACAGAAATTATCACGGAGCGTAATTAACTTACCGTGATCACGAACAAGAAGTAGCGACGTCTGAGGAAGTTTCTTCAGACGCTTCTGTTGCTCCTGTTTTATGGACAGAGAGAAAGGGACTACTGAAGACAATGTTCCGCGAGGTTAGTCTTGTCCCTGTATAATGAAACAAATGCGACTTGACACTTTCAGAAATGACGCATCCTCGATCATCGTAGATTCCACCTCCCCCACTTCAACATCACACTGATTATCAATGGTATGATAAGAGTACTCGAAGTATAGCAGCGCTATTACGAAACTGAAGCGTCAAAATTCACAAGTGTCAATTCAAGCAATCTTCAGAATCGCTGATCGGGTAGAAAATGGCTTTTTGTCTGTATCATCCTCACGCAAGCACTGCATAGCCATTTTTAAACCACAACAGAATGAACTGGTTATTTTATTGTCTATCAAATAAGTCTTATAATTGTCAAGCTAACGCTCATGTAATTCATACGCATTATTGTATTGCGAAGGTATTGTTCACAATATAGATATAAGAAGCGTAATTTCATTATTATAGAAAAATGACCAAATGATTTGCAGTGTTGTAGTTTGTTGAATAATATTCTTGTTTCAGTATTCGCATTGTTTGAAAGTCGAAACTTTAATCTTTCAGAAAAGAGTAAGCTTGGGAAAAGTTGTCGTTCTTGAATTTAGAATAACAAAGTAATTAGATAATTTGTTTCTATAGCATACAAGAGTTTGTTTTTTACCCCCTGACATTTTATTCTCCTATTAAAAAGGAGAAAGGTTTACTATAATTAATGGCATCTTTGTCAACTTAGCGCAAAACGTTTAGTGTTGTCGTAATTAAGAAACAGATTACCTCGTAGCCGTGTCATTGATGAGAGAAAGAGATTACAGAAAACTTACACGCCTAAGTTGCTCATAGGCAAAAGTAAAACCATGACCACCGCAAACATAGATAGCTTAGAGGGAGGCAGTCGTCGAAACTCTGCTCAAAGGATGCCAGGGACCCCTACGACCGATGTAAACACTGTATCTAGGATACGTTGGTGATTGCTTAAAGTTAAAACATGTTTGTTAACGATGGATATCGTAAAAAAATAAATGTTGCAGCTACGTTTATTTGATGCATCTAGATATTATTCATGAAATACATTGTTTGTAAGCAAGAAAGTCAACGACTGTCTCCCTTTAAACTACGTATCGTGTTATAAATTTCTCTGACTCAATGAAACGTGTGTGCATAAAATGTGACGGGACATCGGTCATTATTACAGTTACAATCACTGAAAGTAATCAAGCAACCATAATCGGGAATATGAAGTAATGATACCAGGGACACTCGAGTTTCTGCAGACTCTTCTGTTGCTGCTTTATTGATTGATTGATTGATTGATTATTTGATCGATTGATTGATTCGGATGACCAACAGAAATAAATTCCTAATTACAGACTCCGTAAAATATAGAAATGCATAACTAGATAAATAGACATGTATAGACGCACATAGCAAGAATACTATACATAAATATATACATAGATGCATACAGAGATACAAAAAAACCTGCCTACCTACCTGCCTACCTACCCACCTACCTACTTAAATACCAACCTGCCTGCCTACCTGCCTTCCTGCCTACCTACCTACCTACCTACCTACCTACACCTACATACATACATACATACATACATACA